>NW_017674668.1:0-11910 GCF_001879085.1 Nicotiana attenuata | reverse complement strand
ACTATTCAAAAACAACTAATATGCATTATTTATACGAGTTTTGACATAAACTAAATCGGAATACCTCGATTTATATTTTTCGGAAAGTTGAAGAATTGTAAATTTGAGTCCGAAACAAGCAACCCACAACAATAGAAGGCTTGTCTAGGATGTGAGACCAATACTCTTTACTTTTTGTGGGACGGGTGGGCTCCACTAGAGTTTTTTATCAAGTTAATGGGGGGGGGGGGGCTNNGGGGGGGGCTTCTGTTTTGAACGCGGGGGACAGAGAAGGGGACGACTACTTATTTACATATAGCGCAGTTTATAAATGCGCTATACATATAGCGCTTTTATAAATTGCGCTATAGATACCTATCTTATCAGCTTCCAGGTATAACTCGTTTTACAAAGGCGTTTTATATATAACGCTCTTTTAAAGAGCGATATACCTTAACGTCCAAAACGGACGTTAAAGTATAGCGCCCTTTAAAAGGGCGTTATATATACATATGTTACTCTCTCTTTTTCCCCACACATTTCCGTCGTTTGAGTCCAAATGAACCACACTTTGGTTCTGGACTCCTTTGTATAGCCCATCCTAGCATGCACTATACCTGTCTTTTTTTCAGTCGTCTTATCTAACTTCCTGAAATGATTTTCCTATCATTTCAATCATATCTTTTCTACTGTAATAAACTCAAATCCATAGTAACAGTAACTGAACCTCTCTACTCTATTAATAAGACTAAAATGTGATTACAACTAAATATTAAAATGCAACAACTTAGTAGCAGAACTACAATAAAAATTGCAGGAAGTGAAGTAACTAGGGATAGAAGAAGGGGATGAGAAGGTTAGACTTAGAGAATGGGAGACGAGGAGAAGCAGACACTTTTCTCAATAATATAATATGCACAATCTCCAAAATAACCGACCACTATCCCTTTTCAACAAAACCTTTGCGCAACTACTCAACCTGGATTCCAAATCAACTTGGCTCTATTGCTTGTTTTTGGCCCACTAACTTTTCTCATCCCAATAGCTACTTGTATGACATTGGTTCGGGCTTGATTCGTAACAATATTCCTGTCCTCAATGAGAACCTTGTCTTCAAGGTTTGAGTCATGAATAGCGTTAAAAGCGTGCCCCTCACCAATTGCAACCCAACCACAATGTCCGAAGTTGACAAAGAATCGCATGTGATCTAGTATACTTCTTGCAATAACGACCAATATGGAAACAACAAGAAATATGTTCTTCTCATTACCAAACCCCTCACAGGCAAATAAGATCTTTTTCGACACAAATGGAGTGTAAACGTTAGCACCTATAAACGGTGTAGCACATGTAAACATAATTGCGTATTTGAAAGGAGAATAAATGACCCCAATAGAAAGCGAGCCACCGATACGTGCCATGTCCCCCAAGAGAGCAACTTCTTTCTTATTACATAGCTTGCAGATGCATGCATAATTATGGAGACGAGCATAAGCACTTCCCCTAGCAACAAGAAAATTTGCTGTACAATTCGCATGAGGCTTTAATAAAGCAGCGTACACTTGAAAGTTTGTTGGGGTTCCAGTTAACAACTGAGCATTGACTCTCCATGTGGCAAGACCAACTTTTAAAGCTTCTGAATCACGTGCTTGACTTAATCTCTCTGCCATGTCAATGTACTTGTCTCCTTCATAGTATCTTGTATTGAGATGCCCCTCATTGTATGTGATTTTCAATGTTGATCTAACTACTGGTATCACCAATAGTGATGTAAAATTCATTGAAGGGATAAGCTCAAGACCCCTCCACTGCCTAACTTTCTCAAGCTCAATAATGTCAGCACAATTTGGATCCATGTCTTCAAGTAGCGCATTTCACTGCGCTATCCCCATATGTCACACTAGACTAACAAGATTAAGTGCTAAGTGAACCTCCAAGGAACAACTAAAATGATCATATGTATCAATACTTACATGTTTCAGCCCAAGGCCATAAACTTGCTCACCCCATAATGCAACTATTAAAATATAAGTAAAAGGAAAACTACTATTTGTAAACATAATCTCGTTGGCACCATAGGGTAAAGGAATATCATGTATACCAGGATCAAACAGAAGAGTTGAAAAGGTGAGATAAATAATGAAACGTGCTGAGGAACAAGCATAAGGTTGCAGATTCAAGCAAAATTGTTATTTGGTGAAAGTCTTACTAGAGTCTTTGTGAGTATATTGCACACAAAATAAACACGAGAACTCAGAATCGTCCAGTTGTGTTGCCTTCGCACATCGATCAATTGGTTTCCCAGTGTATGCTCCAAAATATCACACATAAACTTTGTTGACACGAGAAATTTCGAGATTTTCACCGTGTCATCATCAGAATGAAGTACTTTTACTGGAAGGTCATGCTCATACTCCATACAAAATTTATCAATATGTCGAACCTCAATATTCTCAAGTACCAGGAAACATTCATGAAGATACATGGCATTGAAGGCCTTAACACCAAATTCAGCTCCATATAACTGCTCCCTATCATACAACTTTGCAAATAAACAACCCCATTTTTTTTGTTGTTGCTTCAAACAGAGTATGGGTACCTGATAAAGAACTGATGGTAGGCTATAATTGTGTATTTTGGCCATTAATTGCACTCTAATTCGCTGCACTTTACTAGTGTTTGAGCTTTAAATGGTATTAAGTTGCACTGAGTGTGTGTTTTATGCTTTGCAGGAGCGATTCCGAGTTACAATAAGGTTACGAAGCTAATTCAGGCTATTCTGGAGCTTTGAAGTCTGAGTAAAAGACCATGGAGTAAGTTGGGATAGTGTTCGAGGATCAATGGACAATAGTGCACTCAACAAGAGAAACAAAGAATTGAGCAAGAAGCCATCCAGGTGCGCGACTGTGCACTAGGCGCGCTAGATGAGTAGAGCACTGTCCAAAGTGCGCGGCCATATGCGCGATCACATGCCCAGGTGCGCGGCCGCGCACGTCCAGTGCGGAAAACTTTCCCAAGCCTATTTTGGTAATTTTGGAGGTGACTCCCCTTGACCTATATGAAGCCCAAATCGTCTAAAAAGAGGGTATCTTGGATTTTTAAAGCAACTTTTGGGAGATATGAAGGCAAGGGAGCAACCGAAAAGCAAAATACTTGATCCAATTCATTCAATATGGAAGTTTGTTGAATTTGGGAATTGTAATGTCTTCTTGTTCTTCTAATACTCTTGCTATGAATATTTTCTATGTGAAACGATCAAATCTCTTACTGCCAAACTGAGGGGGTGCGCTAGCCGATGGCTGGGCTGGATAACTCGGGTATTGTTGCCTCTGACTACCTCGAAACTCACCAGAAGGACCCAAAGACCTTGCTCTCTTATTCTAGGCTCTATCATGCTCACGATCGGCCCTCTGTTTCTGCTTACGCTCCTCTACACCCTGAGCATACGCTTGAATACGAGAAATATCCATGTTTGGCTAAAGTGAGACCGACATACAATCGTTAAGCAAGTGCGGCTCTAATCCCATCACGAACAGGTGAACCCGATCCTCTATCTTAGATACAATAGTGGGTGCATACCTAGCCAACGAATCAAACTGAAGACTGTACTCCTGAACACTCATGTTACCCTGCCGAAGGGTCAAGAACCTATCAACTATGGCCCGTCTAAGCTCTGGTGGTAGATAATGACGAAGAAAAGCTTCTGTAAACTCCTGCCATACTACTATAGGGGCATCCTCACCTCTGGACAATTCCCAAGACTCGTACCAATTAACTGCAACATCTCGGAGTCTATAGGAAGCTAGCTCAACTGACTCAGTCGCAGTGGCCTTGATTACCCTTAACGTCCTCTGCACTCTATCAATAAATACCTGAGGGTCCTCATTTGGATCTGTCCCAGTGAATACCGAAGGGTCTAAATTAATGAAGTCACGAACCCTCGCACTGACGAACCTATCTGCATGACCAATACCTACTTCCTGACGCCGAGCCTACGCGGCTACTAATCGGGTTAATAACTGAATAGCATCTCTCATCTCCTGACCCGATGTATCTGGCTGAGGTGCTGAATGTACAGGGGCAGGCGCTGGAGCTGGTGCCCTTCGGAGCTCTTCTAGAAAGGGCGGGGTATGTGAAATCTGAGATAGAATCTCACTATGAGACTCTCCCCGAGCCCTGGTAACTCGTGGCGCTCGACTAGTAGTCTCACCAGCCACGGACTTTCCCTTCTGGGTGGCTGTAGTCTTTGGAGGTATCGCTAAAAATATAACATGTCGTTAGGAACATGAATCCTTATATTGCACGATTTAAGATAAGAAGAGAGGATAACATCCTATATGTCCTGTAGCCTCCTGTCTATAAGTGTGGTGCACAACATACCCATAAACAAGACTCTACTAGACACGGTCTGTAGACAACCCTAGGACAGAACTGCTCTGATACCACTTTTATCACGACCCAAATCGATGGGCCGCGACGGTGCCCGAGTCCTACTTGTCAAACACCCCTAAGCATGCGTCTAAGATATAAACCTGAATAACATCTGCTGACTTACGAGAATAATATACATGCAGGAAACCTGCCCAAAAAGTCATACATACATATACGTGCAACATACGTAGGGCGAGCCGACAAGGCTGCTATAGACAACTATATACCTCAAAACTGGAACCCGGCAAGGCCACATACTATCCAACTAGACATACTGTCTACAGACCTAAATAAAAATATAATTGTACAAAGATGGGACTGAGCCACGTCATACCCATGTATATATACAAACATATCGTACCAAGATCTAAAGCAGCTCCGGATCAAGTAGAGCACGCCAACCCTCGCTGATCAAAGATCCTAAGAAGGGGGACCGTCAGCTTGCCTACCTGCACCCTCGGGCATGAAACGCAGGCCCCGTGAAATAGGCGTTAGTACAAAAAATGTACTGAGTATGTAAGGCATGAAAATCTGTACGTAAAAGGCATAGATGAAACATGGAATAAAGAAATTCATCTGTAAATCTGAATAACTTTGTGAATTCTGAAACATTTATAATGTTATGCACGTGTATATAAATGTCGTGTCATGCATAGGTATAGGTGTACATAACATGATCAAGCCACTGAGGGCATCCCATCATATCATCTCGGCCACTGTGGGCAACATCATCAACATATACCAACTGATCAGGTGGTGGTGCGTATATAACGCCGTAACCTTTTTTCCATATTCCATATACATACATATATATATATATACACACACACACACACACATATAAATATGCGTATATAACGCCATCTGGTCATGGGTCAATGTACATGTATAAATGAATGAAATGCATGAAAAATATGTAATAATCTCAATATTCCTTCCGGATAAACTTTTTCAACTGCGTATTATTCTGAGACCAATGAACAGAAGATATAATTATATGTCACATGGGGAATCAAGAACACAGAGACCCCTAGTATTTCTATGAATAGAGTCGTTTATGAAAACTATGCATTTGCTCATTTCTTCTGTATAACTTAGACCATTCCAAAAAGAAAGAAGGGATGGCCTTAACATACCCGGAGTAGGAAAAAATCCGTATAATGTTCTTGGAAAAGATTGCACCGTACTCCTTTAGACCCACAAAATTTTACGTTGCTACGATTCTTAAAAATTCTCGTTGGAACCTTGCAAGATTTCTCGTGGTTTAATGGAGTATTTAGAATCAAATCTTCGTTTGAAATTGATAATGGCAATGTTCTGTTTTGAGAATGGCAGCGTTTGTTCTTTAATGGACTTTGTTTGAAAGTCATCTCCTAATGTTCTAATTGTAGTAATATGACTACTATTTTGATGATATACTAATATAAGTATGAGGTGTCCTTTTACTTTGATACTTGGTTGCCACATATTAAATGACTAAGGAGTCATTGTAGCCAACTGCCACGTTTTTTGAGGGTAGATTTTATTAATTTTTATCCACTTATTAGTTAATTAGGTACTGTCCCGTTACCCGATAATTAACCAATTACCCGCATAATTAAAAATTATCTCAAATTACTTAAAATTTTACTTATTTTTAATATACTTTATACATCATATTATCACGGTCATATGGTACCTTATATGGTACTATTCCATAATTATCGGGTATCATCGCTCGACCCGTATTTAATCCCAAGTCGGCAACCTTCAACGAAACTCGTTTTCTTTAATTCGGGTACCCTTTATCCTTCATGACACTTACTTATCGCTTGTTATAAATAGCGTAAATATGTTAACCTCAAGATACTCTCACCCCCCGAGTCTACGTCAATTAACTGAAGACGAAACTTTTGTCGTACGAAAACGCGAGATGTAACAGATTGGTTGTCCCCATGTCATGCTATTATGGATTGTCACACTAAGACCGTGGCGTTGGCAATGCCGGGTTTGCCAAGGATCGAGTGGAGAGGTTTTCTAGAGTATGTTCCCAGCAGAGTGATTTCATATTTGAAGGCCCAAGGGATGGTTGGGAAGGGGTGTCTGTCATATTTGGCCTTTCTGAGGGATGTTGGTGCTGACACCCCTACTATTAGTTTTGTTCCGGTGGTGCGAGACTTTGCGGATGTGTTTCCTGCAGACCTGCCGGGCATGCCACCCGACAAGGATATTGACTTTGGTATTGACTTGGTGCCGGGCACTCAACCCATTTCTATTCCTCCGTATCGTATGACACCAGCTGAGTTGAAGGCATTGAAAGAGCAGCTTCATGAACTTCTTGATAAGGGGTTTATTAGGCCTAGTGAGTCGCCTTAGGGTGCACCGTTTCTGTTTGTGAAGAAGAATGATGGTACTATGCGGATGTGCATCGACTATAGGCAGTTGAACAAAGTTACAATCAAGAACAAGTATCATTTGCCGCGCATTGATGATCTATTTGACCAGCTTCAGGGAGCAAGGGTGTTCTCCAAGATTGATTTGAGGTATGGGTATCATCAGTTGAAGATTTGGGACTTGGATATTCTAAAGACTGGATTGAGGACCCGTTATGGTCACTATGAGTTCCTTGTGATGTCTTTTGGGCTGACCAACACCCCAACAACATTCATGCACTTGATGAACAGTGTATTTCAGCCATATCTCGACTAATTTGTCATAGTACTCATTGATGATGTCCTGGTGTACTCAAGCAGCCAGGAGGAGCATGCCCAGCATTTGAGGATTGTATTGCAGCGGTTGAGGGATGAGAAACTTTATGCCAAGTTCTCCAAGTGTGATTTTTGGCTTAGTTCGGTGGCGTTATTGGGGCACGTGGTGTCCAGTGAGGGAATTAAGGTGGATCCAAAGAAGAAAGAGGCGGTTCAGAGTTGTCCCAGACCGTCCTCAGCTACTGAGATTCGAAGCTTTCTCAGCTTGGCCGGTTATTATCGTCGCTTCGTGGAGGGTTTCTCGTCTATTGCGGCGCCTTTGACCAAATTGACCTAGAAGGGTGCTCCATTCAGATGGTCGAATGAGTGTGAGGAGAGCTTTCAGAAGCTCAAGACTGCCTTAACCACAACTCCAGTTCTAGTTTTGCCTTCAGCTTCTGGATCTTATACCGTGTATTGTTCGGTATTGGGTGTATCTTGATGCAGGAGGGTAGAGTGATTGCTTATGCTTCGCGTCAGTTGAAGCCCCATGAGAAGGACTACCCTATTCATGATTTGGAGATGGCTGCCATCGTCCATGCATTGAAGATTTGGAGGCATTATCTCTACGATGTGTCTTACGAGGTATTTACGGATCATCGGAGTCTCCAGCACTTGTTCAAACAGAAGGATCTAAATTTGAGGCAGCGGAGATGGTTGGAACTACTAAAGGACTATGATATTACCATTCTGTATCATCCCGGGAAGGCCAATATGGTGGCCGATGCCTTGAGTAGAAAGGTGGTGAGTATGGGTAGCCTTGCATTTATTCCTATTGGTGAGAGACCACTTGCAGTTGATGTTCACGCCTTGGCCAACCAGTTCGTGAGATTAGACGTTTTGGAGCCCAGCCGGGTTCTAGCTTGTGTTGTGACGAGCGCAAAACACACACTTAAATATGCTTGCTAGTCGAATATAGTATAATATAATATCGTATCCACGGGGATTGAATTTAAACAGTGTTTTTGTAGCTTCTAGTTTAATTTCTATTCAAGATGATCAACAATTTAGATTTGTGTGACCAAAACTAAAATTAACTAAGAGTCTAAACTATTGGCTAATGACAGTTGACACAAGTAATGAGCAAAGAAGGTTATCAATTTGGGGAAGACAGGGTTTTGATAAGATAGGTGCAAAACAATTGTTTGGGATCTAACTCTAGATAATTCACTCATAATATTTAAGTGAGTTTCTCGAATTCACTCAATTATTTGTTCACACATTCAGCAGAAACTTTTCTCTCGATTACGAAAGTAAGCTCGGTGAAGATACGCAAGAATTCGTAGTGGATTGGTCTTTAGGAAAACCTCTTTTGATTATTCTCCTAACTAGGTTATTCAATAATTCAACTAGCCTCTTTCGATTACTATAAAGATTTAATGAATTTACCCAACAAAATATAATGCAAAAATATCACAAGTTATGCCTCTCTCGATTACATGAACTAGTGAATGTAGATGTAAAAATTAAAACATCCAAAACGATTCAATACATAAACTAGAGTTATAATCCACAAACAAATATCAATACACCAAATCAATCAAACCCTAAAGAGAATTACTCCATGGATATAGAGTAATTCATCACAACTCATGTCTTGAGTGCGGATTGAATGATGAAATCCTTGTGTTCTTGCTTCTCCAACTTCTCCTTAGCCTCCTTAGGTCTTAGATGTGTCAAAGGTCCATAAAATACCGTTTTTCCAAATATATATATATATATACCAAGTAGGGTCGGTCCCAATCAAAAACACCTTTTCCGACACAAAATAGGACACTTTCCGGAGTTCGAGGTGCGCGGCCGCGCACCTGGGAGTGTGCTCGTGCATATGGCCCCGCACTTTGGACAGAACACTGTCTAACTTGCGCGCCCAGTGCACGATCGCGCACTTGGGCGGCCTTTGAACTTTGCCAATTTCTGACATAAATTTACACTACTGCGTCGCACTAGTGTATTTTTCAGCAGTTGATTCTTCCTTGAATTTTGACGTCCAGAAGTGATCCTAGACCCCCAAACACGATCCCGGCCTATTCCTTTGGGCTTTTACTCAGACTTCCAAGCTCCAAATAGCTCGAATTAGTTCCACAACATGTACATGACTCGGAATCACTCCTACAAGGTATGAGACACACAATAAGGGCAAAACACTAACAATTAAAGCTCAAACTCAATTAAAATGCATTAAATTAGAGTGCAATAAGCGACTAAAACACGAGATTATAGCCTACCATCAACACTCCACACTTAAACCATTGCTCGTCCTCGAGCAATCAAACTACACTTTATAAAAACACAACCTTTTTAAGCAACTCTCATAACTCATCATACCAAGAATATTTAAAATAAATCTAAGACACAATAGTGTAACATCTTCACCTCAAGATTTGACTCACAAAAGTACCACACATTATTTATAACCTGCTCACTTACCCTAACATAGAGGTCAATAATTACCTTTCCTTCATGAATCAAGTGCCCTCACACAAAAATAGAGAGTAGTTCCACGCACAATAAAAGTTAAGAACAATTAGGAACTCAAGATAGAAAGAATTCACTCACTCTCAGAAACAATATTCATATGCCACAAAAGATGAACCGTAGGCTTGCCCGTAGTGTACTACTCTACTAATTGATTTCATTCAATCAAGGATCAAGTAGGACTTTAATTGATTGTAATGTAGGCTGCGGGACGGGTAAGATATATTTAGATATAAGAGTGACTACACATCCCTAAGCACTTTTATTGCATATACTTAACCTTTCAACTCCACACTTATGTCAAACTATAATTTCACCTCAACATCAATATATATTAACTCCCTACTTCTTTAAGCACTTCTGCATCAAGAGCTACCATTCTCAAAGAATATTTTGAACGACAATACAACTTTTTCTTTCTTTCTTTTTTTCCTGAAAGTCAAGTACCTCTTACTTTTTTAAAACAATGCATATTTCTCCTATTCCATTATTTTCACTCAAAAGCCAAACAAACCACCCCCCACCTCAAATTTTACAAAGTTCATAACAAATTCAAGTGCTCATGAGAGGTAAAAGGTTCAACTAGATGGGCAATTCGAACAAATGGGTAAGGCTTGTATTGTGATTGTCGAAAAAACAGTATTACAAGCTCAAATGGGTTAACTAAGATACATAACTATTACGTGGGCAAAAGCATATAACTAGCTCAACACAGAAACACCTACATCACTTCAAGACCGAATAAAATTGTTATTTCACTTTGCAAACACACGGGATAAGTTCTAGACATCAAATGCAATGTACAGAATGAAACAAAACCTCACACACACATGGCACATAACTCATTCAGGATTGGACTCATCAAGACACTCTAGTCAAAGCAGTTAAGCAAAGTTAAGAACACACAATTTAAGGCACTTATACAAGAGTCAAAAACTGAGCCTACGCGTCACAACTAGAGCACTCACTATTCTCAAGGCACAATCAAATGAAGAGATATAGCTTTCAATTCAAATCACAGCACAAGGTTCCCTACTACTAACACAAATAAAAACTATCTATACCTAGTTCAAACAAAACGCTTGAAAAGGAACCGCGGCACAAAGAAAAGCAAGGGAAAATTGATACACTACCTAACAAAAGAAAATCTTTTGAACTTTTTCTTTCGACTTAATCCCTCAAGAAACCTGTCGAATGATACCCATCGTCGGAAAATCAAATTTTTTATCTTTTTATGCTTTTTCAATTTTTTTCTATCAAACTGCTAAAACTAACAAACAAAAACTAAGACTAATATACATACATACATACATACAAATATCCGCCTCCCCACACTTTAAGTTGTGGCATGTCCCTATAACACACAATTAAAAAGCATAACGTAGAGGAAACTTCCCTGAACATCTAGTCGGGGTCTAGATCAACGTCAGGCTCCATTCTTCTCGCCCGAACTAGTGCGCTCAGCCTTCTTGGGGTACACGCGCGCGGATCCTGGGTTATTTCGGGTTAATTTTTGATAATTAAAGGAAAATTTGTCCAAAAAATTAATCGATCAACCGAAGCAGGGCGAGCGACGACGACGGCGGTGCGAGGCTTACCTCCTTTCCAACCCATTTAACACCAAGGGAAGTGGTTTCTTAATATGAACACATTCCCTTTTCTTTCCAGTTTCCACTACCAATGAGGAACAATTGCTCTTTTCCAAAGCATAAGGGAACAACTCACTTTCCCTTCACAATTCTTCCCTCCATTTGTCATTCACCAACCTCCAATCCCCAATAGATTCCACTGGTAACTTCCGCAGCAGTAGAAGAATACGAAAAGCCAGAAGACCCTTTGCTCCCCAAGTGCACTCACTGTATGTACATTTGAAACTTGAAAGTGAAGAAGACAAGTATATTATCAGGCAAAATCTGATTAATTGTCTGTTTAGGTATAAACATTACTTATAATTCAATATGGGTCGTTAGGTGATAGTATTTGAATAAAACATTCAGCATAGAATTCCGCATAAGATGTTTGGTTGGCTATAAAAGGTAAAAATAATAGCTACATAATAGTAGCTCACAATGTATATTTTTTTATACCATTAGTGTAATTTAAACTGTTATAACATGCTACTTACATCATTGATGTATAATATATGTACAATCCATGTATGTATGTATATATATATATATTTATATATATATATATATATTTATATATATATATATATATATATTTATATATATATATATATATATATATTTATATATATATATATATATATAGATAATTCGTGTATAGCTTATGT
>NW_017674667.1:14350-89234 GCF_001879085.1 Nicotiana attenuata | reverse complement strand
CTTTCATTTCTTACTCAATTACGCTTTTTTATCGTTCGAGCCAAACGCTCCAAAGAATTCACAATTTATAATTAGTCTTCATACTCTTCACATTACGTAGAATTCATCAATTAGCATCGGAAGTGTCATAACAATAATAGGACAAGTACAACAAGGACCCACGGTCATGCTAGACACCGGTGTATAGATACTTGTCACCATGCCTATACACCGTACTCAACATCTAGCAATTAGCAAACAACACTCTAATCCTATTCCCTCAAGCCAAAGTTAGATCAAACACTTACCTCGGTCCAAAGAATAGCAATCAACCCTCAAATACTGCCTTTCCTCTAGAATCCGACTCCGAACCCACGATATCTAGGCATAATTAATTCAATAATATCAATAAAGGCTCAATAGCAAAATCCCATAACCTAGATAGGAAGTTTCTAGCATTCTTCCAAAAATACCAAAATTCGACACCGGGCCCACATGGTCCAAACACGAGGCTCGGACCAAAACTCAATCACCCATAACCCCACGAGTTCAAACATATAATTTGTTTTAAGATTCGACCCCAAATTGAGATTGAATCACCCAAAATTCTCAAAAACCTAACTCTACCCAAAACCCTTAATTTCTACTTTGATTTCATGATTTAGGTCTAGGAACTTACTAATTAATGAAGAAAAAGTGAAGGAAAAGTGAAGGAAATGAGTGGGGAATTACTTGCCCAAGTGGTTTTGAAGAATGGGGGCTTTAATGGCTTCCTAAAGCTTGGGAGAGAAGAGAGCTCGTGAGTATTTTTGAGAAAAACCCGTATGTACTATTCTGTTTTTTTTAATAAATATGACTGGGGGATTTTTACTCTATGCGTTCGCGACACTGTAGTCGCGTTCGCGATGAAGGGGAAGCTGGTGCATCGCGATCGCGGAAGGTAAGTCGCGATCGCATATAAGGATAGGGGCTGGGTCCAGTTTTGGTACTATACGAACGCGTTAAGTACCACGCGAACGCGATGAAGGGGGCCGTAAAGCTACGCGTTCGCGAACACAGGAATGCGAACGCGAAGAGGATATTCCTGGGGGCCTTAGTTTGACTTACGCGATCGCAATGATGGGGACGCGAACGCGAAAGACCAACACTGAAGCTATGCGAACGTGAAGGGACTAGTGCGAACGCGATGAAGAAAATCCCTGTGTAAAAATTGCAGAAAATCTGCTAATTCCCTAAGTCCAAAACTACCCCGAACACCTCCGAAAATACTCCCGAGCCCGCGGGGCTCCTAACCAATTCACACACACTAACTCAACAACATCCTACGAACTTAACCGAGCGATCAAATCGCCAAAACAACCTCAAAATCAATGAATCAAACCTCAAAAATTATCATTTTTCATTCTAACTTCATAAACTTCAAACTTTAGATATTTAGGTCCGAAACACGTCAAATGACGTCCGATTTCGACCAAATTTCACAGAAAGCGCTTAAACCATATATAAGACTTGTACCGGGCGTCGGAACCAAAATACGAGCCCGATACCAATATTCTTTTAATCAATTTCCATTTCCATTTCCCTTAATAATTTCAGAAAAACAATTTCACAGAAAAATTCTTTTCTCGGGCTCTAGACCTCGTAATTCGACTCCCGGCACATGCCCGAGTCCCATATTTTTCTACGGACCCTCTGGGACCGTCAAATCACGGGTCCGGGTCCGTTTATCAAAAATGTTGACCAAAGTCAACTTTAATCATTTTAAAGCCACATTTTGAAATTTTTCACAGAATTTAACATATAATCTTTCCGGCTACGCGCCCGGACTGCGCACGCAAATCGAGGCAAGTAAAAAAATGAGGTTTTCAGGGCCTCGGAAGCGCGGAATGAATGAGGAAACAGGTGATGACCCTTTGGGTCGTCACAACTTCCCTCTTTTATTGATACTCTCTGTAAATAAAAAAAAAATGTAAGCAAATAAAATATCTCATTTAATCAAACAACTTACCTTTCCAAGTTTATCAAATCTTTACTTGCTTCTGACTTTACCTTTGCTTGGGAAAAATCAATATCTCTAGCTTCATATCTTCATAAAGAATTGATAATTTTATGACCATACAAACTGAGTGTCACTTTATTTTGTCTATAGACTTGCTCCATGTCATTCTTTATTTCTTAACACCGAATTTTTAAATATGTATTGCTCTTTTATTTGCCTATAATATGGCTATAAGATTTACAAGAGGTATAACCAATATTATGGTGACTTTTTGGAATTTATAGGCCTTTGCAGTATTTTGTATTTTTCTTCTTTTCTTGCAAAGGTTCAAACTTTGCTGTTTCACCTCTTTCTTTCTTTTTTCTCTTTTTGTTTTCTACTCATATCACAGTATTTCCAGAATAATCAATATATCAAGATTGGTTTTCTGAAAGGCTATTTACGTGATAGGCGAAAGAAAACCTATTTTCAAGAGATGCTCTTCTTTTTCTGTATTTTTTTTGTGTGACTCAGTGTTCTTTGAAAGACAATTGGAACAAGTTCTAGTCAAAAGTAGTAGCTTCACTTATTTTATGATCATAAAACTTCTCAACTCGGTGATTCTTTAAGCTTTAAGACATTTATTTTTGCCTTCATAGAATAAAAACCATTGGCTTGGAAGTTAGATGATAAAAATCAATGAAATAAATGTTTGCAAAAAAAAAAAAAATGAAATTATTTTTGTCACGACCCGGATTTCCCACCCTCGAGGGTCGTGATGGCGCCTACTAATAGGAGCTAGGCAAGCCAACTTAATTAGTAATTTCATTAAGCACCTGTTCCTTTTTGACAATTAACGGCATTAAATAAAGGCAACGGAATTAAAATCATTAGCGGAAGACTTAAATTTATATAACTGAATAAAATACAGAAATTTCAACATACGTCTCTACCCCGGGACTGGAGTCACATACTCACGAACATCTAAGGAGTACTACATACAAAGTCTGAAAGAACATCATCTGTTTATCTCGGGTACAATGAGATGACAACCAAATGTAAAGATAAAAGGGAGACGCCGGGCCTGCGGACGCTTGCAAGCTACCTCGGGTCTCTCTGGACTGAAGGTTTGCCCCCGTGCTAATGCTGCTGCTGCTGCTCAATACCTGGACCTGTGCAAAAATGCACAGAGTGTAGCATCAGCACAACCGACCCCATGTGCTGGTAAGTGCCTAGCCTAACCCCGGCGAAGTAGTGACGAGGCTAGACTGGACCCCACATAAACCTGTGCAATTATAAATATACAGCGAAAATCGAAGTACAAGGCAACTAGCAGTATGGGAGGGGAAACATGTTGTGGGGAGATAACAATATTAACAGTAAATCCAAAGCGATCAATCTAGGTGCAATTTATAATTTCCGGCGAACAAGAAGCTAATACCAACACTAAACACATTTGTATCAATAACTGTTGCGGCGCCCAACCCGACCCTAATACATTTCAACACTGTTGGGGCCTGCAACCGATCCACAATTTATCACTGTTGCGGCGTGTAACCCGATCCACAATTATCACTGTTGCCGCGTGCAACCCGATCCACAATTATCACTGTTGTGGCGTGCAACCCGATCCACAATTATCACTGTTGTGGCGTGCAACCCAATCCACAATTATCACTGTTGCGGCGTGCAAACCGATCCATTATTATCACTGTTGCGGCGTGCAACCTGATCCATAATTATCACTGTTGCGCGCGTGCAACCCGATCCTCATATAACATTGTTTCGGCGCGCAACCCGATCCGTAATGTATACCTCTCAACCTTGCCCAAGCAACAGTCACAAATAAAGGGCAAAGGAGTGAACAAGTAATTGGAAGGAAATTCCAACAAGGGTACACAAACAACCGATAACAACCATGCAAGAGTAAATCGATAGTTCTCTTTTTCTTTCATTTTCATATCCTAGTTCTCATTAGCACTCGTGACAAGCTCCAAGGCATTTCTCATTTCATATGCTCTCACCATTTGTATTTCAGACCGAGCCAATGCTCCACGATTTTCTACAATCACAATATCTTTCACAAGGTGTTTACCACGTATAGAAGCCATCAATGACATGGAAGGCATAACAATATCCAAGCAACCCGCATATAAGGACTCACGGTCATGCTAGACCCCAATGTATAGGAACTCGTCACCATGCCTATACATCGTACTCAATCATTTAGCAATTAGCAAACAAGACTCGACTCCTATTCCCTCAAGCTATGGTTAAACCAAACACTTACCTCAACTTCCACGGCCAATACAATCCTCCACAATCGCTTTCCCTCTCGAGTTCGGCTCCAACTCAACCAAATCTATGCAATAAGGACTTCATGTTATCAATAAGTGCTAGACAAATCAAACCCAATGACTAATTATAGCTTTTTCATCAATTTACCCCAAAAGGTCAAAAATGCCTCCGGGCCCACATGGTCAAAACCCGAGGTTCGAACCAAAACCCGTTTACCCATTCCCCCATGAAATCAAATATGTAAGTTATTTTGGAATCGGACCTCGAATTGAGGTCCAAAACCCCCAAATTTTAGAAAACCTAGGTTCTACCCTAAATTCCCAATTTTCCCATTAAAATCTTTGTTTTGAAGTTGAAATTATGTTTAAGGATGTTAAGGAGTAAAGAAAATCAGTTAGAAATCACTTACCAATCGTTTTGAAGAAGTAGAATCGTTTGGAAAATCGCCTCTTATGTTTTGGGTTTTGAAAAAGTGAAAAATGACTGAAAATCCCGACTTTATATACCCTTCTGAAGACTCAGCGCGGACCGCGACAAAGTGCACCGCGGCCGCGCTGAGGAGCTAGAATTCACACTCTCTAACCCACCCAGCGCAGACCGCGAACTGATTTTGCACGCGGCCGCGCTGAGGAATGGACCAAACCCCTCTCTGAATCTCCCAGCGCGGACCGCGCTGATTAGTCACGCGGCCACGCTGGTCGACTTGAACCACTGGCCCTCTGAACCTAGCCAGACGGACCGCGCAGGAATGCACCGCGGCCGCGCGGCTTCCAGCGCGGACTGCGCGGAATCGACCGCGGGGCGCTGGGGGCCTGCAACTCCCTGAACCTGCAACCATCTGATATTTCTAGCCTAAGACCTCCCGGACCTACTCAAAACTCACCCGAGACCCTCGGGGCTCCAAACCGAACATACATATAAACTAAAAAATATCTTACGGACTCATCCGTGCGATCAAATCGCCCAAACAACATCATAATCATCAAATTAGGCCTCAAGACCCAGGATTTCCTTCCAATTTTCATAAAACATCAAGTTTAGAGTTTTTTTTTAGTCCAAAACACGTCAAACGACGTCCAAATTCAACCAAACTTTACAGAAAGTACTTAAGCCGTATATAAGACTTGTACCGGGCGTCGGAACCAAAATACGAGCCCGATACCACAGTCTTTTAATCAAATTTCATTTCCAATTTCCTTAATTATTTTCAGAAACAATTTCACACAAAAATTCATTTCTCGGGCTTGGGACCTCGGAATTTGATTCCAGGCATACACCCAAGTCCCATATTTTCCTACGGACCCTCCGGGACCGTCAAATCACGGGTCCGGGTCCGTTTTCCCAAAACGTTGACCGAAGTCAAAACTTAATCAATTAAATACCAAGATTTTAACAATTTTTCTCACAAATTTCATATTTAAACTTTTCGGCTACGCGCCCGGACTGCGCACACAACTCGAGGCAACCCAAATGAGGTTTCCAGGGCTTCAGAAGTACAGAGGGAGTAGGAATACAGGTGATGACCCTTTGGGTCGTCACAATTTTATACAGCAGATTTTATTTTTTACAAAGTACAATAATTGAGGTCAAAGTATAAGTATATATTAATATATATTATATATATTATTATATATAGGAAATATATGTGGTATAACTTATATATATATATATATATATATACATAATATACTTATTGTAGATGGCATACTATTATTATAATTAACATTAGTTATACGAACAAAAACAAAAACAGTTAGTGAACCAAACACTAGTATAAAAATATTAAAAAGTAAAGAGACATTTAAATAGGAATAAGATAAGCTAACAATAATATTGCTTCTAATAATTCACAATACTTTGGGGTTCACATCTATATATATATATATATATATATATATAATTGAGGGACTTAGGCAAGATGATGTGGCAATCTCTTGAACAAGCAAACCTCCTTATCCTTTTTTTCGAATTTTTGCCAGTTTTTCCCATATATTCCTTTCAATGTGCTAATAAAAAAACCGGAAAAGTCACGTCCAATAAATAGTCTTAATTACCCTTGTGCCTTTTCCTCTTCTTTCGTTCTTCAGTACGCCTTTTCCTCTTCTTCTGTTCTTTAACTTAATGAGTTACGGCTTTTCCATTGCCAAAAAAAAAAAGTTACGCCTTTTCATCTTCGTTGAGTCTATTTTACTGCAGAAGGCCGCACTATGAAAGGGACGATTTGTGCTTTCCCTGTTTGCTTGGTTGTCAAGATAAAAAATCTGATAAATCTCTAAATTGTGGATTTTGTTTTAAGAGATCTTATAGTTACATTTTTTTCAGTAAGTTTCTTGACCAAAAGGTGATTAAAAAATTGCAAAGCATGATCACGTTTTTTAGGTGGTAGTTCTAGCTAATTTGAAACTTTGTTGTTGTTGACAAAGAAATTGCATTTACATTACATTATTATATATGCTGAGTTTGGGTTGTTTATTTTCTCTTGCATCAGTTAATAAAAAGATTGCAGTGAGTACAAACGATTGTCATTTTTCATCTATGCTAATTGTTTGCTTGGTCACAGATATATAGTATGCGAATTGGCTAGAAAAAGTTCATTATCCCTCATACACTCTAATGCTGAACTATCAACAAAGAATTTGCTTACATCAAGGTGAACTTCAATTTTGCCGCTCCGAGTTCATCTTTAGGTTTTACCGTAAGTTCTTAATTCTGAATAATATTTACAATTATATAATATTTTGTGTTACTTATTTCCGTAGCAATTTTGCTTATTCCAGATAAAAGGCATGATTCTTGACTTACAAATATATAATATATTTTTTGTTACTTATTTAAATGTCAGTTTTGCTTATTCCAGTTGTTTTAAATTTGTGTTCAAAGGACAAGAGGAGGTGTTATTCCTTATGATTTAGTTGGCTAATCAATAAGTTTGTATTTCATTTATATAAATTTATGTGAATTATGCCCATTTCCTCATTTTTCCATTTATGTACTTGAAAAGAAAAACATCAACAGTCATGTCTTTTAATCTTTTTAATTAGCCTCTCTCTTCCTCTTCCAAGAGTCGTGCCTTTTAATCTCTACAATAGGTTTAACCCTTTCAAAATTGTAGTGGCTTTAGTCATTTTGCTTGTTTGGATGGTTGTTACCAGATGTATTGTATTGTATTGTTATTCCAAAACAATGTTTGTTTTGATTGTTTCATTAAAATTGGTTGTATCGTATTGTTAAATCTATTGTTCCGGAACAATGAAAATTCCCCTTTTTTGAAACAACCGATTTGGTATGGTGGGATTGTTTCCTAATATTCTTTCCAATTATGCCTAACTTATTACTCCACAATTCTATTTTACCCTTTATTACTCCAAATCTCCAACCTATAACCTACTTTGTATTTTTCCAAAACTTTTGCCGCCAATGTTAATGGCCGCCTTCTCTTTTATTTTTCTCCTAATTTGCTTTTAACTTAATTCTAATTAGTTGTGCTCCTTTGTTTTGTCTTCTTCTGTCTCGCTCCTTTGTTCTGCTTTCTTAAGGTGGTTTGCCTTCTTCTGTTTTGTTTTTAGAAATTATTTTTATGCATATTTTTTGATAAATTTAATATTTAAACAGTTGAAGGTATTTTAGTAAACTTATAAGTTACAGTACAATACGATACAGTAAAATCAAACAGCAAAATATTATTTAACAATAACAAACAATACAATCTATCCAAACGTTATATTCATAAAATGATACGATACAATACAATACAATACAATACATTATAAAACGACGGGGAACAATGATCCAAACTGAGCGTAAGAGTAGGAATATTCATATAGTGTGCCTATTTTTCTTTTTCCTGTTGTTAATCAGAAGGTATTGTTCATTCGTTACTTTGTGCTTATTGGACTAAATTTTTGTGATTTTTAATTTTCTTTATTTTTCTTTCAGATCCATGATTCAACATGTTCAATTGGAAAAGACAAAATAATTTTGACATGTATAAAATCATTGTTGGTCATTCAGAGTATGACTATTTTTATAGTTTGCGTTTATATTTCCTTTTGTTTTGTTAATCGACAGGTAATTGTGATTTTTTCTTAATTTTCTTTATATTTGCTTTTGGGTAATGCTCCTAGAGAGAGGGTCGAGATTAGCAAATGTGAGTATTATGTTCTTATTCCCTTTTTTCTCCATGTCTTTCCTTACTTTTTAGTCATCTAGGACATTCTGTGCATTTCTATTGAAAAATTTCACTTCCTTGGTCGAAAAAAAAGTTTAAACTAAATATAGGGATTAATGCCTATACCTTTATTTTACTAAGCTAGCGTTTTCAATTTTCATTGTTCGTTATTAGTCGTTAATACCGTCCCAAGCATGTATTTTGGTTTCTCCAATTAACGGGCAGTTAGGCACCTTACAGACTATTAAACTTATATGTGGAAGGTCTATTTTTGTTGTATGTTTTAAATTGTGCTTACTCAAATTAAATACAGGTTCACAATTTATCAACAAATACCTTAGGTGGGATACATAGTTATCTTTTCTGGTAAAAGATGCGATGTAAGAAAATGAGGCGTGTACTGAATAATCATTAGCGATACATAGCCTGGAGAAGAAGATGAAATCTCTTTATCTTTGTCGCTTTTTTTTTTTTTTTTGTCGGATACGTGAAATGTTAATCACATTAAATAGCAGATTAAGATTTGCACTTACTGCCAGGATGTACCTCCTTAGATGCATTGTATGAACAAACTTAGTCGTGTTAGGGTGAACATGATTTTCCTTATATAAGAATAGTTTAGAACGTGGCTTCAAATTTTGGTGAACAAGTAATAGATAAGGAGGAGTTGGAATGAAGAGATAAAAAGGAAGAAAAGGAAGAACCAGAAATTATTTTCGAACAACGAGCAAGAAATAAGTAATGAAGGATACATAGACTATAGAGCTGTGATGATCACCTCAATTTGTTATATTACATTAAAATTAGACAAAGATTAGAAAATTTATATCTTTTATTTCTGTTGCATTTGTGCCAAACAACAAAATTGGAAACACTTCATGCAAAGAAAATAAATAGATGTAATTAGTTCCTTTATCTTACCTCTTCACATTATGAAATCGGAGATTGTGTAAGAGAATGAGAAGGTAAACAATTAAGTGTATATAACCAATTTTATTATTTGAATATTGGAAAAAGTTCATTTTATAAATATAATGAAATCTTTCGCAATCGCGCGAAACGCGACAAGTTTACTAGTATTACATATAAGGGGGCTTTTAATAGTCTTGTCCATCAATCGTGTATTTATTTGTTTGCAGGAAACCAAGAGCAGAAGTGGAGCAGTTTTAGCTGATTAGAGTAGGAAAGGAAAAATAAAAAAAAAGCCCGGCGTAACATATGTATACAACATGAAGGACAAGGAAATCAAATGGAACCTTTGGGTCTAATGCCATGTGTTACCCTATAAGGTTTAAGTTGTAAAGATGGATTTCTTTGATGAAAAGGAAGTATACATTGATAAAGTGCTTCTGATGATTGTTACTTCATATAATTATTTGGCTTGTACATTTATATTTTACTACCTAGTAAAGCAAAATGGTACTGTAACTAACGTAATTAGTTGCTGCTGAAAGATACGACAATAAATCTTATCCGATTTTTGGCTCGAATAAATTTTCTTCCTTCTACGAGGTGTCCAACTTTCGATGCATTTAACTAACCAGACCAAATAGAAACAGAGCTACTGTTTATTTCCTTGCTCCTTTTTTTTTAACAGAGAGAATAGATAACATCAAAATTTATCCATAGTTTGTTTGAAGAGCACGATGGAGGAGCGGAATACCGAAAGTGTAAGTCTAGGATCAACAGGGAAGGGCTCATATGCCAATCAATTTGAGTGTCCCGGACGAGATCAAAGCCTCTCTACCACATGTGATTTGAGGTACATATGGTGAGAGCATCTCTGAAGTTTGTCTCACTAAAAACATGTGCCGCAACGATTAGTTAAAACGTTATCAGAAGCGAGGAACATGCAAATTGCGATGGGTTTAATATAGCCTCATTATTCTCTGTTTACCTTTTGTTAATTTTTCTTATTTTACTTAGAACAACTAATTTAATCTCTGCCATTCATTTGAAAAGTTCCACTATAACTGAAAAGAAGAGGTGATATTACTACTGTCTTAAGCATAATTTCGTTGCCAAAAAAGGCAGCAAGGGACACAAATGGAAGTGCAAAAAACTGAAAAGACATTCGTATTTATTTAGATCCAAAAACATACATATATTACTCTATTTCTTATTGGTCAATAGTTTGAGTAACACTTATTGTACATGAGAGACCATACCGCAGGTGAAAAATGTCTAAATTTTAGACCTTTCACGAGATCTCTTCAATAAGCTAATAATTGTGAACTTGCACAGGTATATTTTAAATAACAAATCATCAGATTGAGTACTCGAACGTGATATATGTCACAACTCCACCAATTAATCATAGTATATGTTACTCTATATGAAAAGTTATTTACTCCTTTTATAAAATAAATATACTTTTAACTTAATAGGCTTGGGCCCGAGCTCTGCACGGGCATCTGTGCGATACCGTTGTGCAGTAGATCCAACATAAAATAAAGCAGTATCACCAAGCTAAACATTAGTGCTTAATATTAACATAAAGTACATCATACATGTAGATGTATTTGCGGAACAAAGTTATACAAGTACATTCTTGATCTTGCTAGAAAGACCAAAAGAGTTTATGTCCCACTTATCAAAAGATTGGATAAAATGGATTTCAAGAGCTGCAGCTGTCAACACATGCTTCACTTTGGTATTCACTGAAAGAGAAGAAAAAACAAGCATTAGACTTAGAATATAGTATACCAAGCTACATCCATGATGGTAGTGCAGATTACTTTACCAATGCCTTGGAGCCAGATTTATACACGAGATAATCTGCTAGGCATACTGTCATAGTGCATAGCTTCTTGGGCTTATATAGTAAAGACACAAGGAAATTTCTAAGTTATGATATTAGAATCCCAAACATGGAAACTACTATTTATGAAACTTGAGAATTATAGTTCAGGATCATCAACTCTACTAAGGCTCAAACTGGAAATTCATAGAACAAAAGATGAGAAAAGATATAGTGCCCAAGTTTCAACATAAGAGAACAAATTAGAAAAGTCTAAAGTTGCTGTTGTTCTTTAAAAAAAGAAGTTATATGTTCTTGATTACCTTATGCACTTCTAACTCTGCACCAAAGAAACACCATGTTCTAGAAATCCCAACCAAACTAAACTATATTTTTAAATTAGCACTGCATTTGAAAGAAAAGATCAAGGTTGACCGTGAAACTTTCATCCAAGCCAGCACCAAGGGACAACAGTTTTTCTGCTAAAATGATTTATAAGGAAAAGGATCTTACGAATTGTTATGCTTTAAAGTTAAGTGTGGTGGGAAATGATATATAGGATTTATATCTCTTTCGAGTTTGCCAGAGTCATTTCATTTAGATAAACAAAGAACTTTTCTATTTTTATATTTGCTTTCGGATTAAATAAAGGGGAAAAATATTAAAGATCAAATCGCTCCACTTTACTATTACACTCTAGATGTTATTTCCTTGATATTGCTAAATATCCACCTTATTATAAGTGATCTGCATCACTAACTGAACATTACATTTATGGAGAACCATATAGTCTTGCTTTTGCAGATACATAAACAGACTGCATGTTAGAGCTTACTGATCAAGGCGTTTCAAAGATAGTAGGTTGATCAGTAAAGTGATCTAAGATCTTACTAACAATAGCAATGTTTAGGAAAATATCCATACTTCTTCAATCCTTGAATAGATATCAGGTATCCAAAGTAAATTAACACTTCACTTAATAGAGAAAAACGCATTGCGATTTCTTGTTAGCTAGGCGTAATTCGCCAAGAATAAGCAAATCCACTAGAGCATTGGGAAATATTTTTTGCACTTCAAATGCATTATTTTTGTATCTGACAGCCTTATGTATGCTCATATCAAGAACAAAGGTAAAACGTTAAACTAAATGGTTAGTCTACTGAGCAACAATCATTTCATCTTTTTATTTTACACCAATTGTGCATCCCAGATTTCTTTTGCAGTTTACAGCATAAATAATTACCAATTATCTAATTATCTCAGCTTGGAGGAGCACGGCCTCTTGAGAGACAATATTCTAAGAGGCTGAAAGTTGCTAGTTCTTACCACTAAACTTATTTGTTCACCTAAATTTATGTCCCAACTATTTTCAGAGTAACTTGATTCTGAGAAATGATTAAAATGAGAAACTAAATTTTCAATATGGAAATGTTTTGGGATTTAAATGGAGTATTTACGGTAACTTTGAGAGACAAAGAAAGGGAATCCAGAAATACACTATTAAAAGCTCTAAAGGAATAACTCAGGCATTGAAGTTACACATAGTACTTGCATATTATGAAAATAGAAATTGTCTTAAAGTGTGCATTATATGAACTCTTTGAATCAAGATAATACTCAAGACAATTAAAACCTTATTGCTAAGGTATTTATCTATATGAACACGCACGAACAAATTAACACTCAAGAAACTAAAATGGTAACAAGAGCTTCCTGATTAAGGCATTCCAAAGATAATAGGCCGATCAGTAGTTAGAGTAACATAGAGGACTGGCAACTCAGCTGGCCGAAGAAGACATTGTCCTGTCAAAGAAGCATTGCTCAAACTTGCAGTAAAACAATTATTATTCTTGAAAGAGATGCAAGTGAAGAATAAAGTCAAGAGGTAATTGTGATTACCTTTGTTTCATGCCTACGGTCAGAGGGACATAGTTGTCACTGTTATAAATTGACATGTGATGGAGTCAATTAGGATTTTTAGAAAACTACCACACTTACACAAGTTGCTAAAATTTCTATGTATGATTAACTTGGTTATTTCTATTTTGTGCACAATGCGTACGAGTTGGCATGAAATCAGACTATACTAATTATCTCTGAGGAGGTTTTCTTCTATTTCTTTGAAAAGAACAATCATTAAATCACTTCTCATGCAACCAAGATAACAATCTGGAACCAAAAATACTTCAAAGAAATTTGTGGAACCTTCAGGTGATAACACTAAATATGTTGTAGTATTTAATTACCTTTGTTCCATGAAAGCCAAAACTGCTTGCAAAATAGAGTTGGTTAACCTGCAAATATTTTCACGTACAAAAAAAGAATAAGTGGGCAGTAAGTTGGACCACGAAAAAAAAAATAACAGTTATTAGAGTCCGAAACAGATCTTGATTAAATAGCAAGAAGTCTAATCTCTGTGTTTTGAATTTTATATATTGTTGGAATAATCTTCCAAAATATAAAGTTCCATTTTCTTCATCATCTCTAATTTGAAGTTTGTAGCAGTAATATTCTCGGCAGGAAACATTATTTTTTTTCTTCCTTTCTTTTTGCAAGATTTCTTGTTCGATGTTAAGAAGTCCATCAATTAAACACATGTTAGTTACACTTGGAAGTTACTCATGTTTGCAGGAAGCACGAGGCCTAGGAGAGCTAGATTTTTGTTGAACCTTTTGGATGCCGCAATGCCATCCATTTTCGCTGTAGGGAAACAACAAAAGATATTGTAATGGGTCATAGCAGCCATAGTAATAGTGAACTAGTTGGTTACTGTTAGTATGGGTATAGACACGAATATGACGTGTGGATATAGAACATTCTAATTTTTCGTCAACCCATATAGCAGAGACTTCTGAGACGCTAGGTAAATTATATGTTCGTTTGTCCAACGTAGAATCACATTTAAGTGAGATGTGGAAGTTAGATAAATCTGGAATGTCTGTCAAAGATTTGAGAAACATAGAGTATGGATTAATTTTTAGAATGCTCATCAATTTAGGAATAACTGACCTGTCAAGTTTTTATGAAAAGGCCATTTTGTTATATCACCTTCATTGTCATAAGCCTAAATCGATAGCATAATTAATGTTGATGTGAACGTGATTGGACTAAGTTAAATGTTCAGTATATGTTCATGATGTTTAGCCTGCAATATACAGGCAGTACCTCAAAATATATCAACTATCTAAGTATAGCCTGAAATGCCGGAAGTTAATGGATTATTAAAGTTCAATTCAACCAACCATTTCAGAAAGAAGAAGGTATGTCTCTGATGAAGGTAGCAGATTGTCCTGGAATCATTCTTTGAGATTTGGAAGAAGAATGAGTTTGATCAGAATGGTTGGCAGCAGAACTTTCAGAGAGATGTCGCTTTCTCGTAGCATATTCAGTCCGACGTCGCTCTAGCAGTGCTGCCTTTTTTTCCAGGTAGCATTTCCCTATATGCGATACATCGCCTAAGGTTTCTTTCACTATTTTCTGCGCAAAGATATGGATGGCCCGTCGTGTGCTCAATTTGGTCTTCATCCATCTTTCTTTTGTTAGAAGCCATCTGACTTGCACGCCTTTCATACAGGTTTATGTTAAAATCAAACTTTTGTAAGGGCAACATTTAATTTATTCCTATAAGTACAAATATCTACACACTATAACACCAAACATAAGGTAGAAGCAAGTTGCATTGTAGCTAAACGGATAACATTATAGGTCAGAAGTTGCGAAAATTACCTGATGTAGCAGTACTGTTTTCACTTTCCCCCTAGAGCAAATTTCACTCTCAAGAGCCTATGAAATTAGAATTGCATAACCATTAATTCTAGCTGAACGGAGGAAAACATATGCGATAATTTGCGGGAAAAATACTGATGTTCTAAACGTCAATACCACACATGAGGGGGGGTGATTTGTGTGGTACCCAATTTTTGCTCTAGAAGAACCTGGTTCTTCTAGATGTACTTACTAAGACAGTTTGCGGAATTAAGAGTGCATAAAATAAAGAACACAGAGATTTTTACGTGGAAAACACCTGGCTCAAAAGGTGAAAAAACTACGACCTACTACTCAGTAGGATTTTCCCAAACTTCCACTAAAATCACTGAGCCAAAATAGCATTTACAAAACTCTTTGTAAACCTAAGGATTAAACTCTAATCCCAGTGTGGCACACAGCCTCAACTGCTGCCACACTTTCAAGTTAACTCTAACTTGAATACTCAAAGTACCTAATGCAATTGCTTCTAGATAAAGCTGAAAGGTACAATATGAAAATACCTACTACAATTGAACTAGATTAAAAGAAAGACACAATGGAATTGGTTCTTCTATCTTGTCCAAGTAGCTTCAGGTTTGCACACTTGAATCTCACGTAAATTGCTTGCAAAAAGCCTTGCTATTTTGCTCTTCAATTTAGTTTCACTTCTGCGTTTTTGTGCTACCTGTAAAAGAGAACAATCATTATTATTTATAGAGTTAGTAATCAGAGTTTGATTAAAACTCGACTTGCTGATCCTTCATCAAATTCGAGTCCTAGACCAATTCAAACTCCAATCCTTATTCTTGATCCGGATGTAGTTCTCTTCACATAAGGAGACTTCAACTCCTTATCCTATGCAACCTTTTCGATCAACTCAGAAGATATTGTTGCTGACCCTTGAGACTTATCTTCACACGTATGTCACGTGTATAAGTATATCAACACTGTGTCTGTCTCACATGATGGACCTAGTTCATGACTAAGTTCATTTTGTCAATCTTCAAAACTTCATCTGAACTTGGGCCAACAAATTCCCCCTTTTTGATGATGACAAACTCTGTGCTTTTATTGATCAGAGACCCTGTGGAACTCAACTTGATTATCACACAGTAATTTAACTTATCATTAAGGACCAGGTTTAATCAGGTTATAAATATCACTTTATTTCAGAATACAAAGTAAAGCACAATATCTCTTCCCCCTTTTGGCATCATCGAAAAGTTGCATATTATATGAATCCCAGATGTTAATTATTACTCATGGCCACTGGGGCAACTGCAAGTGAAAACATGATTCAGTTAATCAATAATCAACTTCACAAGAAATTTAGCTATTAAGATTAGAAGTTTCATAAAACAAGAGAAAATAAAGCACATTGTCATTGATTAGGAGGTGTTTCTACAAAACAGACCACAAAAAGAAAAACAAACATCCAACCATGAGCAAAAAAAAAATAGAAAAGTCCCGAATCTGGGTCACCGAGGGGGTTTCTAAACTGGTTCTAGGGCTTGGAGGAACTAGAGGGTTGGGATTGAAGAAGATTAAGCATTTTTTGGAGCATCCCTTCACTCTTTTCCTTTTCCTTTGCTAGCTCAGCTTTGAGGCCATTTCTTTCACTTTCTAGTTCAGCAATGCGAGNATGTTGTTGTATGTTCTAATATAAGTACGAAAATGATTGGATTCATCGTTGACGCCAAAGTAAAGGATTTTTAACTCAAGAGGTAGGCGGTGCGGAACTAATTTTACTGAACCATTACTACAACAAAAGCTAGGAGTTTCACATTGAAATATTCTGGCTCCGCAGAATTTACCCCTTTTAGAGCGGAAGGACAGTAGGGTAGCTGGCTAATATTCCAGCAACCCACTTGTGTTGAGGTGTGGCCTGCAACATTTTAAGTGTGGTAAGAGTACTTAAGCCTAAATCGATAGCATAAGTAAGTAATGTTGATGTGAACGTGATTGGACTAAGTTAAATGTTCAGTATATGTTCATGATGTTGAGCCTGCAATATACAAGCAGTACCTCAAAATATATCAACTATCTAAGTATAGCCTGAAATGCCGGAAGTTAATGGAATATTGGAGTTCAATTCAACCAACCATTTCGGGAAGAAGAAGGTATGTCTCTGATGAAGGTAGCAGATTGTCCTGGAATCATTCTTTGTGATTTGGAAGAAGAATGAGTTTGATCAGAAGGGTTGGCAGCAGAACTTTTAGAGAGACGTCGCTTTCTCGCAGCATATTCAGTCCGACGTCGCTCTAGCAGTACTGCCTTTTTTTTCCAGGTAGCATTTCTCTGTATGCGATACATCGCCTAAGGTTTCTATCACTATTTTCTGCACAAAGATATTGATGGCCTGTCGTGTGCTCAATTTGGTCTTCATCCATCTTTCTTTTGTTAGAAGACATCTGACTTGCACGCCTTTCATATAGGTTTTTTGTTAAAATCGAACGTTTGTACGGGCAACATTTAATCTATTCCTATAAGTACAGATTCTACACACAATAACACCAAACATAAGGTAGAAGCAAGTTGCATTGTAGCTAAACAAATAACATTATAGGTCAGAAGTCGCGAAAATTACCTGATGCAGAGTACTGTTTTCACTTTCCCCTAGAGCAAATTTCACTCTCAAGAGCCTATAAAATTAGAATTACGTAACCATTAATTATAGCTGAACGGAGGAAAACATATGCGATAATTTGCGGGAAAAATACATATATCAAGTACACTTTAGATGAAGCATCTACAAATATGTTTTTAGCGAATGCTGGTTCGTTATTTAAGCATACAACAAGGAAAAGTAGCGAATAAAGGAACTTTACCACAAGAATAGAAGAAGTAGATGAAAGTATAAAGGAAATAACAGCGAACAGAGGAAGTTTTGCACCAATTTATTATTACATCAATCAAGAGAAGTAGTTTAGATATACAACATAACTCGAATCCCCTGAAAACACAACAGGTTCATGCATGCATGACTAAATTTAGTAATCCCAAAATCTGTAATTTATTCAGTTAGCGAAATTAAGGGAAGAGTAATTAGTGGAATGAAATCTGAGGGCAAGCGAAATAACCTAAACACAATGAAATTAAAATTAGAATTAATATGTTTAACAAAAATATCAATTGAGCTTCATCTTCGAAAACCAATAGAAATTCAGCATAAAAAACGAAAATAGTGAAATACTATTCACTGCAGTTGCAACCTCACCAAATGTAGGAAAAATACAATTTTGAGGAAAAAAGGAAACCCAACCGTATAATTATTGACATGCATGCAAGCAATCGACAAAAAACTTTCCAAAAGCTGGAGGTGTCCTAAATTTCATTCAAAAACAGTAGATAGTAAGACCAAATTTGCAGGTAGCAACCACTATAAATTAACTTTCACTATTCGTCCCAACACATAGCTAACACATGCAACACATAGAACAACTCAATCAAAATCAGGGAAGACTAAATCCTAAAATAAGAAGATGAGAACTGCAAAACAAAAAGCATGAGGAAAGGCAATATAAAGAGAAAGACGGAGAACAACCCTGCAAAAATTGAAATAAAAAGGTGGCTGTGAAAAATAAAAGGGAACGCCACATAATTCTAACAAAAATAATGGATAAAAGAAAGAGGAGGAAGAAGAAGAAAAGTTTAAACCAAGAATCGGAAGTAGAAGGAGATCAAAGCAGTTTGGAAGAAAAGCACAGAGGAGTACCTTTCAGAGAAAAATCCTGGGACAATGAAAAAATGAAAAACCTAAGTATGATAACGGTGAAGTATATTGAAAATTACAGGTGGGAAACAAAAGGACCCCTGTGGTCAAGAACACTGTTAGTAAGGGTGGAAAGAAATACTACATCACCTTTGTAGATGACTTTTCTAGATACACTAAAGTGTATCTTCTTAAGTCAAAGATGAGGCTGAAAGCATGTGTTTTGAAATACAAGGCAGAAGTAGAGAATCAATTAGACAGAAAAATCAAGAGACTTAGGTCTGACATGGATGGTGAATATAGTACTAATACTCTAGAAGCCTTTTGTGAGAAAAATGGTATTATACATGAGGTTAGTGCTCCCTATACTCCCCAACAAAATGGTTTAGCCGAACTAAAAAATAGAACCCTTAAGAAAATGATGAATTCTATGCTTTTGAGTTTGGGTTTATCTGATAATATGTGGGGGAAGCTGTTTCATCTGCATGCTATGTTCTTAATAATGTCCCTCATAAGAAGTTAGATAAAATCCCATATGAGTTATGGAAAGAGTTTGCCCCTAACTTGAAAATTCTGAAGGTGTGGGGGTGTTTGGCTAAGGTTGGTCTATCTGATTTTAAACAAGTAACTGTTGGACCCAAGACTTTTGATGTTATTTTCATTGGTTATGCTCAAAATAGTGCTGCGTATAGATTTATGTCTTTGAACGATAATTCTATTTGTGAATTGAGAGATGCAGAATGTTTTGAGCATGTTTTTCTATTAAAAAATAATGTGCCTAATAATGCTTCTACATCTATGTATGTAAATTCTCATATTGTGCCTTCTTCTAGTGTTACTGCTAATGAGTATGAAAATGAACATAGAAGAAGTAAGAGGCGTAGAATTGAAGCTAGCTTTGGTCCCGACTTTATTACTACTTTCTTGACTGAAAATATTGATCTTGATGTTTTGAGTGATGAATTAGTGTCAATCTATTTAATAGAAGAAGATCCTAAGACATACAGTGAAGCAATGAGGTCAAAATGCTAGTTTTTAGAAATAGGCCATCAAAAGTGAATTAGACTCTGTAGTTTCTAATCACACTTGGGACTTATCTGATTTGCCTAAAGGTTGTAAACCCATAAGTATCAAGTGGATATTTAAGAAGAAATTCAGACCTGATGGTCCAATTGAGAAATATAAGGCTAGACTTGTTATTAGGGGTTTTAACCAAAAGAAAGACATTGATTACATTGGCACTTATTCTCCTGTGACTAAGATAGCGACTATTAGAACTCTTGTTGCTTTAGTCGTTATTCATAATTTAGTGACACATCAAATGGATGTTAAAACGGCTTTCCTAAATGGTAATTTAGAGGAAGAGATCCATATGTCTCTACCTGAGGGATCTGTGATCCAAGGACATGAGAATAAATTATTCAAATTGAGAAAGACTTTGTATGGTCTAAAGTAGGCACCTAAGCAATGGTACGAAAGTTTAATAGCACATTAGTGGGTAATGGTTTTGTTGTTAATGCATCTAATACTTGTGTTTATTCCAAGATAATAGGATCAGATTATGTTATTATATGTGTGTATGTGGATGACATGTTAATCTTTGGCTCTAATGTAAATGTTGTTACTGAGACTAAGAATTTTTTGTCTTCTAAATGTGAAATGAAAGATCTTGGAGAAGCAGATGTGATTTTAGAGATTAAAATTAAAAGAATTTCTAATGGTTTTACATTGTCTCAATTCATTATATTGAGAAAATGTTGAAAAGGTTTAATTATTTTGATGTAGCACCTGTGAGAACTCCTTTTGATCCTAGCATACACTTGAAAAAAAATGAGGAATCTAGTATTTCTCAAACTGAGTATGCTAAGATAATTGGTGGTGTAATATTTCTCATGAATTATACACGACCTAATATTGCTTATGTTGTTAGTAGATTGAGTAGTTATACTCACAACCCTAGTAGTGAACACTGGAATGCTCTTTTCGTTTGCTAAGGTATTTGAGAGGTACTATGGATTGGTGTTTGCATTTTAATAAATTTCGTGTTATTTTAGAAGAATTTTGTGATGCAAATTGGGTTACTGACAATGATGAAGTTAGCTCCACTAGTGGCTATGTATTTATTTTGGGTGCATGTGCTATTTCTTGGAAGTCTTCAAAACAGACTTGTATAGCACGATCTACTATGGAGTCTGAATTCATTGCTCTTGAGTTGGCAGGGCAAGAAGCCGAGTAGTTGAGAAACTTATTGGCAGACGTGCCTTTATGGGGAAGACAAGCTTCACCAGTTTCTCTACATTGTGACTCACAGGCGGTAATTGGAATTGCCAAAAATAGTGTGTACAATGAAAAAAGAAGACCTATCTGCATTAGGCATGGTGCGGTAAAACAATTGTTGAAACATGATGTTATTTCTTTGGATTATGTAAGATCCGTAAGAAATTTGGCGGATCCTTTAACCAAGGGTTTGGCAAGGAGAGTTATCCTTGAAACGTCGAGGGGGATGGGGCTAAAGCCCATGGTTAAGGAAGTATGGTGGATACCCGTTTGTGTGGTCCAAACGAAGCCATATGCACTACATTTCCTATCCCTATGGCGTGTGGTAGTGCTTTATAAGGTTGAGCTTATTTTGCTCTTAATGATTCCATAGCCTTAAGGTGGTCTACATGTAGATAAACTTGATGGAATCACCTACGTGAGTGTAAAGGTGCGTTCGTCTTTTATGAAAGACTCGGGATGTCTTTCTAGAGCACTCATGAGACCCAAGGTATGTGCATGACCATAAAATCACTTTGTTAGTATCGCGGAGTTTGCATAGAATTAAGGATATAGTATGTGTTGTGGGGGTCTCAACTATTGTCAATTCAGTTTAAAGTACTTCACTTTGTCAATGTCAGTTGTTGCCTCATTTCACTACGTGTCAATTCAAATCGAAAGATATTGACACTTAAGTACATGTTCCTTATTTTGCCTTCTTATTCTATTTTTGTCTTTGCATTAGTGGGGCATTGTTGGTATTATTTTATATTTTATAATGCAAAGTCAAAGATTTCTTTGCAGTCCCTTTTCCTTCTTTACTTCTTTGTCTTTTGTGAAAGACAAAGTGTCCCTCATTGGTTGTGGAAAGTATTTTACTTCACTTTATAATGAATTACTCTTTGTTGGGCTTGTAAAGAGCTAGTCAAAGGGAGTGGTCTCGGCACATGAGAAGTTGGTCCTGAAGGCAAAACAGGTCGCTTTCAAGGCAGTGGTTTGCCATGACACAGTATTTTTGATCAGTTGTTCTTCTTTCCTTCTTGTTCTTAGTCAATATTATCTACTCATTTTTCTTACAGCTATAAGAAACCATAGAATATAAATCTTAGGTCCGTCTCTAGTAATAAGAGGGGAGAAGCGAGTAAAAGTGTTGTTGAGGTTTTAAGCTAAATTGGGCTTAAAATCAATGCTAAAAACCTTAAGAATTAAACCCATACGATTTAAATCCTGGATCCGCCTCTGCTTCTTCCTACTTCCCTTTTTGCTCATGTTTTGTTCTAAGTCTTCTGATTTGTGTTCTTAGTCCTTTTTATTTTTATCTTTTACTTCTTTATGTGGTTGTTATCTGCTTTTTTTATTCTTTTTGGAATCCTTTTGTGACTGTTTCAGTTTTATCGCTGCCAAATAGCAGGGAAATGGAAGAATACCGGGAAAGTAGTTTTTTTTTTGCTCCGTTGTGTTTCCCTTTGTTTTTCGAACATGCACCACAAGTTCTCATCAAATTGTATTAGCAAGGGGAGCCGAAGTGAATTATACAGTACTTAATTGGGATATATTTGTGCCTCATGTGTTCCAATCCCGTTCAAAAGCTATTCTTTGCTATTGCATGTGTTAGATTCATGATTCAGGAAGTATGATTTCTTTTGTATTAATATTTTTAGCCAAATTAGTTTGAATTTTCTTCACAGAATCACAGCCAAATCTATGGACCAGATGATGTATTGAAGAAAAATGTGAAGGTTGACATTGTATCACAAGAAACATGTAATAATGTACGAAAAACACCAAAAATACAGTGAAATGAAGTAGGGAAGGTAGGACAGAGAGACCACCACCAAGATCCAGCTATTTGCTTTTTCATAATTATAATAATATTATTTTAGAAGAATAATTGAATTTCTCTTAGCAATATCCGTACTACTTTTTGGATCGGAGAAGAACCATCTTGCTAGTCTTAACAGAAATGTTGCGCTTATTATCTTCCCCAACTCTAAAGAAACTTTTAGAGGACTAGGAACCAGCTCCTTTTTGCCTTCTAAGATTTAAAATAATGACGGATGCTTGTCCCCGAGTTTTATACTAATCACCAAACTACTAATATTACCAAAAAAAGGAATGTTCGATCATCAAGTTTCTTCAGTAGGTTTTGGTTAATGAAATAAATTTGTATCACCCAATGATCCCTTTCTCATTTTTTTTCCTCCTTTTTTATCTTCTTAACCCTCTTAATTTCTAACTTATAAAAAAAATCCTCTTTATCACCATGAATCAATTGGATTTTTAAGTACACATCTATAAGTTTGTTTTGCTTGTTTTAAATGCCAGCTTTAATATATAGCCTAGCAACTAAACCAAACCACTTATGAAATCAATATTTGTTTTAACAGCCTAGTAACCAAAAGAAGAGACAACTTATGAAATCTAGTCGATTTGGTGGTAAAAATTAAAAGACATGTAGTTCATATACACTTCATCGAACTTCACATCTTAAAGAAAAGTTGTACAACTTACAATAGTAAATGAATAAAAATGGCTCTTTAGGATTGTTTTCGCTCGTCATCAACAACCACATAAGTTAAATTGGAAGCGTTTGTGTATAAAGCAGTACAATTACCTCCTTAAAGACGATAGATTAGTTGCGTGCATCCAAGGGAATAGTGAATTTCAAGTCTTCTTAGAAAATTTTCAGCCATAAGCTCCTCCTTCGCTTCATCATCTTTCATAGAAAAAACTCAATAAGCAAAAAAAAGAGTGTACTTTTAACTTCCTCAAACAAAGAATAATAAATAAAAATTTGCACTATTCAAACTTATGTGCATGTGGTAGAACACTCTTCCAAGTTAGAAGATGTAAATATGTCAAGAGTATGTCGTCCTTTCGGAACCAGTAATGAATCAAGAGCAATTGGAATGCTCAATGACATACTTTTCCTAGTTTCTGTGGATCTTTCAATTGTTCGATAAAATTAAGGGAGACAAAAGTAAGTCTCGAAAATTAAAAAGCGAACAATTTTCACATGTGGGTACCTCAAGAACAAAATGGTGGTGATTTGACAGCAGACCACCTGGTTTAACTCCAATGTGGATAGAAACAAAGGAAGTCTCTTCAGTTGTTTGATTTCTCACTGTAACCATGCAAAATATCTGTTTTATGTCAAGATGTTATGTCATTAACACTAAAAAGTAAATATTAATCCATTCACAAAATAACAGAACCCAACACAATATACCCAAATTAAGCAATGCAGCTGAAAGAAGCGGAGTCATAATTAATCAAAAAAATAGTTACTAATATTGATAAGGTGGGGAGATAAAAACAAAAAATAACAGATGGAGAACACGCTGATAAATCTCAGACCAACTTATCAATCAGCAATATTAGGAGGGAGAGGAGAATCGTGACAAGGACTGACCGGCTACTAACGATGGTTGACCGAAGTGTCCAAGAAGAGTGATGCATTAAGTAGATAGCGAATGAAAAATGGAGAAACAATCACAGTAAAGTAGACTATAGAGGGAGAAAGAGAGCGAAAAATTCATAAACCGAAGAAGCAGAATGGAAGGGAACACCTTGACGCGAAGGACTTATGCAAAGGCACACATGTCAATTCTAAAAATTATAATTACTGTTTTACCCTTGATCGTCCAAGGAAGCTTTAATAAGCAACTTGCATCACTACAAAGGTAAATAAAGGTGGAAAGAGTAACTAGTTTAACAGATAATTTGAGACCTTTATGCAATCACAGAGGTTGTTCAAGTAACTACTGAAAAACCCAAATTTGGAGTTCAAGTAATACCCGATGAAATATGTGAACGCTGGAAAGATTTACAGCTGATAGATATGACCTTTGAGGCAAAACAAAACTTCACGGTTTTTTGCTGAATTTCAAAAGATTCTGATGCTTCTCTGTTGATTCTTTTTTTGGTATGAAAGAAAAATGTTTCAATTTTTGCAGAAGCTTTTGGTCGTGACCCGGATTCCCACCCTCGGGAGTCGTGATGGCGCCTACTAGTACGAGCTAGGCAAGCCAATTAATTTCACAATTTATCCTTTTTACTCATTTTATATCCATTAGCAATTTTAATAATAATAATAATAATATTTAAACAACGGAATTTAACATAAGCGGAAGAAACACAAACTATCTGAACATAAATACCTAGTACAACTGTATGAATCTCGACTACCCAGAACTGGTGTCACAGTTTCATAGACGGTCTAAGAATACTACAAATAAAGGTCTGAAAGAATTAAATACAACACTGTCTCTGGAAATACATGTAAGAAACAGGAATAGTAGATAGAAGGAGACGCCAAGGCCTGCGGACGCCTGCAGGACTACCTCGGGTTGCCTAATGATCAAGAATCAGCAATCTCACTGCGATCTGAAGTCTACAACACTGGGGTCTGCACAAAAGAGTGCAGAGTGTAGTATCAGCACAACCGACCCCATGTGCTGGTAAGTGCCTAGCCTAACCTCGGCGAAGTAGTGACGAGGCTAGAACCAGACTACCAAATGAACCAGTGCAATTTAACTATATACAGCACAAAAGAAGTACAGAAAGAAACAGTCATATACAGTCAAGTATGGGAGGGGGAAAACATGCTGCGGGGAAACACCGAATAGTAACAGAAGAGCAACAAATAAAATAGGAGGATCACCACAGTTTAATTGAAAATAGGAAGGGAAAATCATGCTGCGGGGTACAACAAGTATCAACAGAAAGCCAGCAATTTAGTGTAGAGAAACCGTAACACAGTTATCAATAAGAATTAGGAAATCAAAGACAAGTGCACGGCATCACCCTTCGTGCTTTTACTCTCTCTCACCAAAATAATACACGGCATCACCCTTCGTGCTTTACGCTCTTCCTCACCCAAACAACAATCACAAGGCAAATAGGGTAAGGGAATCTATAACCTCAAAATAAAATCAAGTAACAACAGAAAATCAGTAAATAAACGTAAAGGACAACATAACTCAATTATCAGCAAGAATCAGGGAAAATCAAGGACAAGTGCACACCATCACCCTTCGTGCTTTTACTCTCGTCCTCACCATAAGAATCAGTACAATAGGCACGAAATGGTACATCGTGCGGCACGGCATCACCCTTCGTGATTTACACTCTTTCCTCACCATGAAATCAATATAATAGGCACGGAATGGTACATCGTGCGGCACGGCATCACCCTTCGTGCTTTAATTCCTCACAAGACAAACAATGCACGGCATCACCATTCGTGCTTTAACTCTCTTCCTCACCCAAACAACAATCGCAAGCAAAGGGGCAAGGGAATAAACAAAGTAATAATAGAAATCCCGGCAAGGGAACAACAAAATTAAACAATTAAATCCCGGCAAGGGAACAACATCAATAATCTCAACATCCGGACAAGGGAGATAATCGACAAAGCAACAATATCCCGGCAAGGGAACAGTTTAATAACTCTTTCTCTTTTTTTCACTTTTATTTCGTAACTCACTTTACCACTTGAGCCAATGCTCTAAAGGGTTCAATCATCTCATATACTTTCACAATTCATAATATAACTTGAGTCAATGCTCCTCGATGTTCAGAGGTCACAATTCCTTCCACAAACTTTTCACAACAAATAGAAATCATCACCAAGGCATTAATGATACAACGAAATCATGATATTTACAATATAAGGACTCACGGTAATGCTAGACACCAACGTATAGATACTCGTCACCATGCCTATACGTCGTACTCAACAATTACCACATAGCAAATAGGACTCAACTCCTAATCCCTCAAGCTAAGGTTAGACCAAACACTTACCTCGAACTTCCACGGCCAACTCAAGCCTCAAACACCGCTTTTCCTTTCAAATTTGGCTCCAACCCAATCGAATCTATACATAATTGACTATATAACATCAATAAATGATAAGCAATCCAATTCCAATACTTAATTATAGCTTCCTAATCATTCTTCCCAAAAGTCCCAAAAATCGACCCCGGGGCCGCTTGGTCAAAATACGAGGTTCGAACTAAAATCCAATCACCCATTCACCCACGAGCCCGAATATATAATTTGTTTTCAAATCCTACCCCAAAACGAGGTCTAAATCATAAATAATTAAAAAACCCTAACTCTACCCAAATACCTAATTTTCTACCTTTAATTCCATATTTTAGGCCTAGAAATCTAGTGGGTGTTGATGAAAATGGAAGAAAACAAGTTAAAGATTACTTACCCAAGAAGTTTTGGTGAAGAAATGCTTCAAAAATCGCCTAATAGCTTTGGGGAAGAAGAAGTTTGTGAAATTTCAATAAAATCCCGTAATGCTACTGTTTTGGGTCTTTTAAAATAACTGGGCAGAAACGGTCTATGCGATCGCGAAGAAGGTCATGCGATCGCATAGGGTAAGGAGAAATGGTCATTGCGATCGCGAACCAAGCACTGCGATCGCATAGAAGAAAAGAAATTCGCTTCCCAGGTTTGGTTTAATGCACCGCGATCGCGGAAGAACGAATGCGATTGCATAGAACGAATTGTGAACTTCAGAATTTACTCTACGCGATCGCGGAAGGACCTATGAGATCGCGTATTCCGCGATCGCGTAGCACAAAACAGGACACCTAAAACTTACACTATGCGATCGCGAGACATACTATGCGATCGCATAGCACTAAATCTCTGAACACCAGAACAGCTATTTCTGCAATTTTCTTAAGTTCCAAAACCTTTCGAAACACACCCGAGCCTTCCGAAGTTCCATAACCGACTTCCAAGCCCTTCCGACGACTCAAATCAATTCGCAACGCTCCAAAACTAGCCAACAAATGAGAAAATCCATAAATATAGGCTCTAATACTCACAACAATTCAATTTAGATAAATTCCTAACTCCGCTCGAAAAGTTGACAAAATCGCCCTCGGGCCCACGTGCCCGGATTCCAAAAAAACTCAAAAAATTCGATAACCCATTCCGATACGAGTTCAACCATACCAATTTTATCAAATTCCGATAACGAATCGACCTCCAAGTCTAAAATTTTCGTTGTTTACAAATTTTCTCCAATTTCTTCCATTTGATTCACTAATACTTGATGAAAATAACCATGGAATCATTAAATATAATCACTTTTGGATATAGAACACATACCTCAATCCATATGGTGAAAATCGCTTTAATCCGAGCTTCATAGCTCCAAAAATGAGTAAAAATCTCGGACTGCTCAATTTATACACTGTCCAGCATTTTCGCACCTGCGGTTACTGTTCACGCAGGTGCGGTTACTGTTCACGCACCTGCGGTTACTGTTCACGCATCTGCGGTTATTGTTCACGCAGGTGCGGTACTGTTCACGCACCTGCGAAAAACACAGCAATTGCCCAGAAATTTCAGCAGCTTTTAATTTCACTAAAAATGCTCTAACTCCCTTATATGAACTCGGAATTCGACGATTCTTGTTCCTATAAGTCAAAAATAATAATACGAACATAGCCCTTCAATCAAAACTTAATTCGGAGCTCATTTGCTCAGTGTGATACCCATTTCGCTCGTTAAACAATTAACTCATGTTTCGCGTCAAAAACCCAATCGCGACTTGATGAAATTAGACCAAACTTTCCAGATCACTCCTATAATTCATTATCAAAATTTCGGAAGTCTCGAAATCAAATTTCGATCTCTAGAACTAAAAATGGACCTTTAGATCATTACATGCTTATGCTCAAAACGACAAAAATCTTCCAAAAACTCTTCCGAAACTTATCCGAGACTCATGGGACCCCGACCAAACATGCCAACAAACCCCATAGCATCATTCAAACTTGTTCTAACCTTCGGAATGCTCAAAACAACATCAAAACATCGAATCACCTTCGGATTCAAGCCTAAGAAATCCAAAACTTTCGAATTCCGAATTCGATCAAAAAGTCTATCAAACCTCGTCCGAATGACCTGAAATTTTGCACACACGTCATATTCGACATTACGGACTTGCTCCAACTTTCGGAATTGGAATCCGACCCCGATATCAAAAAGTCAAACTCTCAGTCAAACTTCTCAAAAACCTTCAAATTTCTATCTTTAGCCAAATGACTTCAAAATGACCTACGGACCTCCGAATTCACTTCCGATCGCGCTCCCAACTCCAGAATCACCATACGGAGCTATTCCTAGACTCGAAATCCCAAACGGACATCAATATCACTGAAATAACTTCAACCCAGACTTATGAAATTCATCAAAAATGCTAACTTCCACAATATGCGCCAAAACGTTCCCGGATTTTTCAAAACCCGATCCGGACATACGCCCAAGTTCGAAATCACCATAGAACCTACTGGAACCTTCAGATCCCGATTCTGAGGTCGTTTACTCTGAAATCCAATCTTAGTCGATTCTTCCAACTTAAGGCTTCTGAAATGAGAATTTTTCTTTCTAATTTGACTCCGAACTTCCCGGAATTCAACTCCGACCACGCCTACGAGTCATAAAACCTGAAATGAAGCTGCTCATGACTTCAAACCGCTGAACGATGCGCTAGAGCTCAAAACGACTGGTCGGGTCGTTACAGTATAATACACCATTATCATTATCCTTGAGGGGAAAGATACTTGGGAACATTTGTGCATCATATAAATTCTTAATTAGCTATAACGCAGAAAGTTATCAATATTGCTTTTAGTCCAAAAGCAAAAATGGTTTGTCAGAAGCAACAAAGCTTTAAGAGATGTAGAAAACAATCAGCTGAATTTGTTAACAGAGTAAATGTGAATGCAGACTGAATGCATTTGGATGGCGAAACAGACGAATACAGTTAAAACCAGTGACTCAAATACAAGACCTTGATTGATACAGCAAGGTGTGGTACAGTTTTAATTACCAAGAACAGACTCGGTTATGCAAAGAGCCTTAGCTACACTCCATAGAGACCAAAATGTGGCATGCTATCCAGAAATGTCAAGTGAAGGTATGTCAAACATTCGCAATAGAAAGATTGAAAACCCTGCATAAATCCTCATATGTTTATGTTCAGGTATGTTAGAATGCCTTCTGATTGGCCCTCATGTCATCCTTGTCTTTCTCCTTCCTCGTTGTCATCTTATTCATCTTTATCGTCTTGCGAGTCAGCATACTCATCCCGAGCAGCTTTCTTTATTGCACGCAGTATAATTTTATGTTAAGTAAACCCTGCATAAATCCCCATATGTTTAACTACTTAAACACACAACTAAATACTGGGGTTACCTTAATGAAAAGCGCACAAACAGAACTAAGTAATGAAATAACCTTACTAAGATACTTTACCTTATGGATTTTTACTACTCTTCAGTCATAAGCTTCTTCTTTTGTAGTAATAATCAAATTATTGACTGAAAAATTCCAAAACAAAAACTCCTGGAAAAGCTAAATGAAGTCTCTGCATTGTAGCGTAGAAAACGCCAACGTTGTATTCAATGGAGCAAAGGAAAGAAATGTACAAATATTTTATTTTCTTTTTTTCTTCCAGAATACAAATACTTCCCTTAGCTAGAACGAAATTGGATGTACTAAATCAAAGCCCTACACTAATTTAACAAATATGCCATATTGCCGTTGAACAGTTTAGAACTGAAGAAATAGGAAGCTTGTCGTTACATACAATAGCATTCGAGTCTCAAGTCAAAAACAACAACTAATAAATCCAACATGATGACTAATTCATACAAATATAACTAATGACTTTTACAGAAATGTGATAAAGTAACAGTACTTAGAAAAGAGGGTAAACCTTATAGGTAGGACAAAAACTTTACAGAGAAGTGAAAAGATCTTTTTAGTAATGTTAAGGTAAAATTGGTCATATATATATATATATGAATTTGAAAATAGTGTGAAATGAAAATTGTAAACTGAAAAAGTCATACTTGTAGTTGGACAGACGCATCGTGCCCTAACAAAAGCCTTATTGATGCTAGTAAGGGAGAGTTAATCAGCTCTACTTCACAGTTCCTTAAGAACTTTACTGGTTGCACACAAATCTCCTGTGTCTTCTTTCATATTTCACGACTTAAGAAAACCAATGAGGGGAAAAATAAAAGTTTATTTAGTCACTCTAACCAACACGCACCATCTGTACAATCCAAATTAACAACGCACCACAAACTAAATTAAATTAGTATTGTTAGTTGAGAATGTTAAATTTAATGCAAATATCATAGAGAACCTATATTCACTATTGACTAAATGAGAGACGAAAGGCTACACGTAGTCAAATACATATTCAAAGAGTTCAGATTCATACACTTATGTAATATTTTTATGCAACACGTAAAGTTTAAAAAAAAAATATATTATTGTACTCAAATAGTTATGCGCACACCGTCCATTCTCATATCCAAGTTATACTCCTTCCAATCTTCTGTTCACTACCTTTTTTCACTTTTTCCTTTTCCTAAAATGAGACGAGTCCAGTAAAGGGCAACGTAAGATATACCTATAAAAGCAATTTCCATCCAAGCTCCTCTAGTCGTGCATTCTTTGATATCTCTAACATGGCACACATAACGACGTCGGTTGCACTTCCCTGTCAATAACTCCAGAAGTCAGTATGGAATACATGACAACTTAATTTTTTCTTAGTAGGAGGAGCGATGATGGCAACACACACAAAAAATAGAGCAAAACTGTATTATGATGGACCTGCACTGGAGTACTGATAGCAACTCGTTCTATATGAGCTCCTCTAGTCGTGCATTCTTTGATATCTCTAACATGGCACACATAACGACGTCGGTTGCACTTCCTTGTCAATAACTCCAGAAGTCAGTATGGAATACATGACAACTTAATTTTTTCTTAGAAGGAGGAGCGATGATGGCAACACACAAAAAATAGAGCAAAAAGTGTATTATGATGGATCTGCACTGGAGTACTGATAGCAGCTCGTTCTATATGACCTTTTACAATTCTAGTTGCATTTTTTTACTGACAGGAACCAGCCTGCCCATCGTAGAAGTGCATGAAGACATCCGAACTCGCGTGTTTCAAATTTGCGTTGTTCCTGCCAATCTGACACTTATTTTCTGCCATAATACCACCGATCAACTGTTTCCTTAGCTTCCTTTAATGGAGATCTGAGTATGAAATAGTGTTCATTTAGCGCACACATAACCACTAAATTCTATAGAATCAACGTAATTATAGATATTCAAAATGCCGAGGTACCTTCCAATCGGGGGCAAGTCCAATTGTAGTCCAATTGTAGTTTTCACGTTCGCAGTTTAAAAATTGAGCATCTTTGCCTTCCTTCTTTCAGAGCGAAAAGCATCCTGAAAAGGAATTTGTATTATACTATATTAAAATTCCAATAAATCAAAAATTGTGGAGTTAAATTCTTATTTTTTAGAAGAAGCGGAATTTTCTTTGATTCAATTTCATGGAACAAGCTCAATATTAATAGCAATCACATGAGTTACCTGTGTAGTGTTTTGCATCTCTCCTTGAAGAACTGTGGAGTACTTCATCTTATCACACACAAAGATCATCGTTGCAATGCCACATAGATAACTGAAAGAATGTGAAAGTAAGAAATAAATATAAAACAGTGTTGAGATGGCACAACATCTCAAACTGGATAAAGACTAAGATTAGAAAAACTTGTTGACCTCAAACATGAGGTCCTCCATTTGCGAATAGTACAAATTAGTTGCCATATCATTCAGGTCAATAAACAAACATCTCTTATCACCTCTCACGTTTTGCTCCATTACATGTCTTCCCTTATCGTTTACGATATTACACTTATCTCCCTTATTTAATTTTTTTATAACCAAAACTAGATGGTTGGTGCCCGCTCGACACCATTGTAGCACGGGTCCACAATATTGTTGTACCGAGAAGGTTTGTCGCTAAAAAGATAATTTCCTACTTGTATAACTGTTTAGCAAGATTACTAAAGGAAGAACACTATCAAGCTGATTAGATATTAACATAATAAGGCTACTATGTATATTCATTTGAGGAACAAAATTGTACAAGATATAAAGAATACATTTGCAATAGTACATTCTTCTTCCTACTTCCATGAGAAAGACAAAAGAAGATTTCTGGTAGATGTCTCACTCCATAAACATTTGTTGTTGTAATCCTTCTTTTTTGCAGTAGTATTGTAGGAATACCCAACAAAAGCATCGGATCCTGCTTACATGTCCAATTCTTAAATTTAGAGTCCCTTAGAGAAAAGAAGAGGAAGAGAAACAAAAGAAAATAGATGGAAGAAGGATTCGGAAAACAGTAGAGTAGAAGCTACAATTGTTTCACATATATATTATGTTATATAAAGAAACTGTTGGCTAAATAACTATATTACTTTCAAAGAATGTGATAGCATTACTGATAAGGATAGAGTTTTGGAAGCTCCAAGAAGACCATTCACAAGATCTCAAGCTAAAGAATTCCAGACTAAGGTTGTTGGACTTCAATGGCAAATAAAGAAGCCTCTAACTATAGAGGAAGTGCTCAAGCCCAAAGGAGAAGAATTGTCTAAGTTTTACAATTATTTGGTGGATCAAATTATAGTCCAAGAGGAGGAAGATTGGGTCACCCAAATCAGCCCTTGATGTCCACCAAATGGGCTCAAAATGAGCTTAAAAGAGGTCCAAAAGGAGGTGTTACAATAGGAGCCCAATTGGAGTTCAAACCAATAGCCCAAACTAGTTTTTTAAGGCCCAAATCTGCCCCAAAGGGTCTTGGCTGCCCCTACCTAATTGTAATGACTTTGGATGCCTTAGCAATCACCTTACCTAATTGTAATGACTTAGCAATCACCCTACCTAATTTTAAGTACTTTTTATGCCTTAGTACTCCTATAAATAGGGAGTTCTTCTCATTCATAAGACACTACATTATTGATTAAGTATATCATACTTTGAGAGTTCTTTTGAACCTTTGTTACTTGTGCTTTGAGATTTATCTTTCAACCTTTACTAGTTCATAGTTCAAGGTAGTAAGATTACTTCTCTTTTATGATATCTTTGATTTCTTTGTGGTATTCTTAGAAGGCGATTAATACTAGTTATTAATTGTTGTCTCAAGTTACTCGTAAAGCGGTCAAGATCGGAATCTATTGTTTTGGTTTGCTTTTTAAGTAAAGGCGTTTGATTTGTTCCATAAACCAAGACGTTGTTACTTTGATCTTGTCAAGACTATAGAACTTGCGTTCTAGGTATTCTTTCCTTGAAATTTTCCCATATCCTTTATTTTTCATCTCTTTAAAATTCTAGTTGTTCAATTCCTTGTTGTTATTGCTTCCGCATTTACTTCTCAAATTCTTACTCTAGTTTGGATTCCCGACCTAGTTGTTATCAAGTGGTATCAGAGCGGTTCTATCAAGATTTCGTTCTCGATAATTCTTGGGATATCTTGAATACTAAGAGCAACAAAAAAAAAAGAATTAAAAAAAAAACAGAAGCAAAAAGAAAAACGAAAATCAGTTTAAAAAAAATACAATTGCTTGCTCTCCAGGATATTTCTTTTGTATCTAATTTGTTTCCAAAAATTAACAAAGGAACAAGAAGAGGGGATCCTAGATTTTCTTACTCTTTCTAATCTACATATTTATATCCTTTCCTTTTTGTTCGTGTCTTGTTTCAACTGAGCCTAAAAGTTCAAGGATTTGGTTCTTTTTTTTTTTGTTCCAAAAAAAAAAAAATTCTGAATTTTTACTACTAAGAACTTCATACAAGTTGGGTTTAACTATAAATCTACAAAGACCCAGATGAACCCGGACCCATTAAACCCGGTAAGCTCCAACCCGTAACCGGCCCGGACCCCAACCCGTATGGTTACTAATTTTTCCTACCCAGCCCGGCCCGGCCCGGCCCGGCCCACCCGTTAGACACCCTTAATTTTGCCGCACCACGACCTTTTTCTCTATTTTTTATTCGTCGTATGGAAAAAAAATCGATCTGTCTTATTTATTTTGTTTATGTCTTGCATGGGATGAGATTTTTTTTACTTTTTTTGTTTAATTTATTATACACATTTAGTTTGCAGTTTTAAGAATGAAGGATTCAGAGCTAATGAGATTTGTCAGTGATGATGAATGAAACTACTATTGAAACATTAAAAGCAAAAGCAATAAGTCAAAATTCCATATTTCTACACAATCACACTTCTTATTTAGAAGATTTACATTTGTTTCCTTGAGGCGATTTTTTCAGATTTGAGGAATTCTTCGCTTTTGTTTCATAGGCAAAAGAATGAGAAAATTTGTATGTTTTATAGTTCGGGTGGGCAACTTCAACTCTAAGAATACCGAAAAAATAAAAATTCTTGTAGCTTGAGGTATGTCAAAGACACTATCCTTAAGGATACTTCTCCAAGATGATCGTATCATTCAAAATTCAATAAGCTCTATTAACATAAAATAAAAGTAGAGACAATGTTTAACCTAGAATTTGATTAGGTAATTAAGCAATTAAATTTATATGCTAGGCCACAAGAGCGATTAGACCCTTTCTTGATTAAAAGTAGTAACAGTAGTTATGATGTAAATAAAATAATAAAATGAACAAGGAATAAGAGTGAGATTCTTCTTGATGAAGCTCCAATGAACTAAATCTGATGAATAATAATGCTGATAATTGCTACAAAAAAAAACTCTAACGATTGCAGTATAGTGTAGGTTTGTAAAGTAGAATTCAAATGGGATACAATATGAGGGGAATAGAGTATTTATGACATAACCCTAATATATATAAATGACCCCTAGAATTATGCTTTCCCGTTATGAACACTACCAATATGCTCCGTACGTGACGCATGTGAATTGTAACCGTTGAGGAGTTAATGCGTAATCACAGATATTTCGGTGTACGTTGATTTGAGAGAGTGATGTGCTAGTGGGGTGGTCTACTTCGAGGTTGTGCTAAACGAATTTGGGACGAGTTTCTCAAATGGTTCTTCATTCTTCGATCTAGGGGGATCCTTCGGTGCTGACCAGGTATTGCTTGTCATGTGTTAGCTTATGCATTGTCCACGAGTAGTGCCCATAATTTACCAATCCAGACAATAAAATTATTTAATAGAAATAAACCTAACATATTATTTGAAAGAAAGAATAGATTTTCTAAAGTAACTTCACGAAAGGAAAAAATATGTATATAGGTGAAGAAAAATGAGAATATTACAATGAATGAGTAATTGCCATAATGATCCGATAGCTAGGGATTTTAGAGCAATCCATTAAGTGAAATAAATACATACTAATTTAAGAGGATGAATTTGGACATTTTCTGCTAAGCATGAATCTAAATATTTTTCCCTATACTAAATTTCAAGAGAATTAATCTGAATATTTCCTTAAACAATAAGAGACTCTTATCTTTTGAGCTGTACTATTCTCACTTTTCTATCAAGGGTGTATTCGTTTTCGTCTCATTTTCTATCCTTTGTATTTTCAAATGAGAAAATGCATAAAGAGCCCATTCAATTTGTCTTGGAAAATTATTTACACACCTAAATTTTACGGTGTCCTAACACCCCACTATTAATTAAAGAATTGTATTTATTTACTCCCTCCTAAGCCTGGCCAGCCACGCGTGTTAGACAATCGAATTGAGCGCGTCCTTACTCTCTTTTAATCGTTGAAAACACCCAAAAAAAGAAAGAAATATATTTTTAACGTTAATATAACCCCCAACCAACGGTAAAATCCCCTCTTCCCCAATATTTTACCAAACCCAATTGAAGAACCCTAATTTCTTCTTCTTCTAATTTCTGCCGAAATTTCATAAAATTGCCCTTTGAAGTTTTAATCTTTGAAGGCAAAGGTTAATCTTTCTCCTTCTTAAGAACCCTAATTTCTTTCTTTTATTATTGTTATGTATTTCTCCTAAAATCCAATTATCTGACCTTTGAAAGCAAATGCAAATTATCTGACTTTGATATTGTCTTTTTGTGTTGTAGTTGTTGCAATGCCTTCAAAAGGCTTGAATTTGACAAGGCTTTGCACGGAAGAGGAAGAAAATGAGTCTAGTGGAGAAATTCAATGCAACCATGGCTATGTGCTACCTTTGTTAACAACTTGGACCCCGCGGAACCCAGGAAGAAGATATTGGGTTTGTCCATACTATAAATGATAATAAAAATTCCTTGACTAATTGAGTTGTGAAAAATTATCATTCAGTAATTTTCTTTTGTTATTCATCTTAGGGTCCACGATCTTGTGATTTTTGGGTTTGGAAGGATTCCGAAATTGATCCTAGGTCCAAATTTGTTATTCCAAAATTGCTTGACAAAATGGGTGAACTTGAAAATGCATTAGAAGGCTTTGAAAATCTTGCCAAGCCGAGGACAACTTTAAAGGTTGAAAACACCATAGAAGAGGACAAGATGAAGAAGATTGAGGCTCAATTGGTGAAATTGCAAGATGATATGGAGAAGATGAAAGAGAAGGAAAAGAAGTGGAAGAGTAAATTGGCTAAGTCAAAGGCTAGGGAAAATGTACTTTGGTTAATTATATTGGGGATGTGTATTATTCTTGTTGCTTGTGGGTATCCAGGAATCTCATTGAAAGAAGATGCAATGAGGTTGCCATTGTGAATCTAGTTTTGTCATCTCAATGTGAATGTAGTTGTTGCTTGTAGGTTTTATTTTGTATGTTTACAATGGACCTTTCATTTGAATGTAAGCCTTTTGTAGTTTTGTCATCTCAATATTTTGTAGATTTCTCATCTCAATATGTATGTAGTTGTTGCTTATCAATTGTTGTTTCTAAAGAAGCGTTGTTTTTACATTGTGAAGTAAATTACATACTGCATAAACTTCAGAACTTGGCAATCAACAATAGACACACAACAGTACTAAGTTTCCTTGTCACCAACCAAAGTATTTCATTTCATGGCCAACACACATACTATCAACCTTGTGATCCCATAACATTTCTGACATGTACAACACATAGATCACCAAAACATCATATATGCATTTGTTGCATACAAGTCACAAAATGAGTTAACAATACATCTATTTTTTGTCATTGTAGCAGCAGCAAAACAGACACCAAATGTAACAAAAAGCGAAATGCAGTCTATAGCTACCTAAAAATCCTTATCAAAATACAGAATTACAGTCTATAGTTGCTTAAAATTTTAGCATAATGCAGTCTATTGCAATACAGTCATCAACAAAATAATATCTTCATCAATTGGGTTGATTTGCAGTGGTGCTTTCCTGGCTCAACTTAGCAGCCCTAGACCTTGTGTGAATGAGTCTCTTGCCTCTCAATTGTTGAAGCTGCCTTGATGTCATAGCTTCTTTACCTTTCTATTTAACACCTCGTGTTGGTTGATGGCCTAGATCTCCAGTTACTTCTGCCGAAGACCTCACATTCTTAAAGTTTGTAGATGACATTCCAGGCTGCCAAAACCCAACAGAAAATCAGACAATGAATTCACCTAAATATGTGAGTTTGTGTTAGACTTACATTTTGAATTTTGAAGCCACTTTGAGTGTGTAAAACTCCCATCCCAACCATCCTTGGTTTCTTATATTGTGTTCTTACATCAGTGCTAGTACTAACATCCTACATCAAACAATCAAAAGTAAAAATCTGGTAATTATTTAAAAAGAGAAAGAAGACATTAAAGGGAAGAACTTCACCTTTTCTTTAGAACCTTTTGGCCTACCCCTTCCTCTTCCAGTACTTTGCTTTGGTAGCTTTGAACTACCAACAGTTGCAGGCACAGAACTTGCTGAAGTAGCAGCAGTATTACTTCCAGCAGCTTTATGACAGCCCCTCTTGTTATGACCCTTGTTATGACAATTGCTACATGTCATTTTCACTCCACTTTTGGACAATTTTCCTGTCTTATTTTCACCTGGCTCTTTTCTTCTAACCTTCTTTGGCATTCCAGGCATCTTCTTGACATGAGGTGGTATAACAGTTGGGTTTTCTAACTCTGGCCACATATTCATACCCAAGACAGGCTGAAGAAAGTAACTGTATGTTTATATGTAAGTGTTATTACTGTACCAGTGAGAAATATAGTTCAAAGGCTCCAGTTTTTTATAATGCAGGGCAGCAACTGCATGAGCACATGGTATGCCTTTTAACATCCAAGCTCTGCAGGTGCATGTTTGCCTGTTGATGTCCACCAGATGCTTCACTTCACTTTCACCTGACCTTGCTTCACTTCAAATCCATACTCACCATTCCAGAAAATGTTACATTTCATTGACCTTTCTGTGTTCTCTTCCAAGACTTTCATGGCCATTGGTGAAAAATCAGTAATCCAAGTGTTTCCAAACTTTCTGAGCTGACCTATTCTGTTCATCATCTTCACCCTTATTTCTTCAAGAATTGTCACTATAGTCTTCTGCCTTGCTGCCAAAATCCAAGCATTGAAACATTCTGCTATATTATTGTCAACACTATCACACTTGCAGAATATGTTGAAATACACCTTACTTCATCTTTCAATGTTGTAGTACAACAATTCATCAACTATCTTATTTCCCAATTTCTTCATTTCATCCAGATTTTTCTTCAACTCCCACTCATAGGTAGACCTTGCACACCTCCAGAAGCAGCTCCTTCTCTCTATGCTCCTCCATTTCTTAGACCAGTTAGCTAGGATGTGCCTTACACACATCATATGCTCAGAATTTGGAAGCAGATCTGATATAGCATTCTCAAGCCCCTGCAAAATGAACAATGGTAGTTAGTTTTAAGTGAAATAGCAGTAGGAAAATAACAATAAAGTACAAGTGCTTACCTTTTGCATGTCTGTTATTATGGTCAGATTTGTACCATCTCCAAGCTGAAGATCACCCTTTAAAAGGTTGACAAACCACCTCCAAGTGTACATATTTTCAATCTCAACAACAACCCAAGCAAGTGGAAGCATCTGATTATTTCCGTCTTTGCAAACTGTTACAGTAGTTGGCCTCTACATACCCCTTTTAAAAAACATTCATCCAATCCAATTCATAGCCTACAACCAGCTAAGTATGACTTCTTCATTGCATCAAAACAAATGTAGAACCCAACAAACATTTTCTTCCCACCTTCAAAAGTTTCTTCACTAAGCTTCACTACACATGTACTCCGTGGATTAGATCTAAGCAACTCATCCCTATAATCTAATATCCTGCCATACTCCAGTTTATGATCACCCATTATCTCCTTCAACACGATATTTTTTGCCCTCCTACAAACTGTCCTCCCAACATATAATCCCAATTTCTTTCTAATTAACTCCTGAAACTTGAATATTCTAATGTTAAGTTGTTCTTTTATCCTCTCATTGAACCTTTTGGCCAAGAACTTTGAATTACATAGCTTGTTTCTGTTAGTAGGGTGTGAACTGGATTGTAGTTCTTGACTACAAAATCCTTAGTCCTAGAATCATAACTAGCAACTAGAAACCAAGGACAGGATGCCTTCTTGCACTTAACCCTCACCCTTGTAGGTTCATTTACATACTTTTCTATAGAAACCTTTTGTTGAACAAAATATTTAGTTACAGCTTCTCTGAAATCTCTCACACTTGCAAATGCAAGTCTAGTTTCCCAAACTATTTTCTTACAAGTCTTGTCAAAGATTACTCTTCTTTTAGTCTTTCTTCTTCTAGCTTTAACTTTCTATTGAACCTCCCCTTCACCTTCATCATCAACATCATCTGGATCTGTCTCAAAACTAGCAGCTTCATCTGAGTGGTAATAAGGCTCATCACCACCTATCTTACCTTCTAAACTCTTCTTCTTCCTAGATTCATATTCATCATACCACACATCTGGCCCTCTCTTACCTAGTTTAACATGTTCTTGTTCAAGAGCACTTTCTTTCCTCTTCCTCCTCTCTACAGTCCTTCTTTCTGCCCTAAATGCCCTGTATTCCTCATGTGTATCACTGCCATAATCACCTTCTCCTTCCTCAAATAACTCCTCATGATCTGAATCTGAGCTATTATCAGTGCTGCTACTAGATTCAGATGAGATTGATTCAGATGAGGAGTTTAAACTATCATCAGTAGTAACAAGTGTAGGCACACTATTATTGGCACTATTTTCAGCAGTATTGGATGCCTTTTCAGAGGTTCCCAAACCCTCACAGCCCCCCAAATCTTGACCAGATTCCTTCTCAAAAGTAACATTACTATCACCCCCCACTTGGCTGTCATATTCTAATAGAGGGGGGACCACTACAGCTTCATCAACCATGTGATCTACATATACCTCCAAAATATTCCCACTTTTTAACCCTTCACAAATACCCATAAGGTCCCTATCAACCTTAATTACTACCAAACCAGGACAATTAGGTGGTCCAAAATAAATAACAGCAGAAGAACTATTGTAATCAAACTCTTTTACATAACCGAAAAACTCAAAATATGAGAAAATATCAACATCGACATCAACACAATCAGTAATCATCCCACCAACATAATCCTTCACTGAAAAGGAATGTAACTTATCCATGGAGATTTTTCCACCATGGAAAAACCTTAGTGTAACAAGTACAAAAGACATTGAAATACCTGAATATAGTAGAAAATAAACTAATTAAGGATTAACAATTACTATTAGACCCCGACATAAGAAGTCACAATACATGCAACAAGAAAAAACTGAAAATTGGTTATTATTACACCTTAAAAATTGTATTTCTATTACTCGATTTTACATTGAAAATATTACAGTGAAGAAATTTGAAGCAAGTCCAAAACCCTAGATACGGATGATATTAAACAAACTAAAATAGAGATAACATTTAGGGATGATGATAGAAAAGGCTAGGGTTGATGTATTTACCTCCAAACTAAAACAAAGATAACGTTTGAACTTGATTCTTCAAAGACCTTCAACTTCGAACGGGTCTTCCACCATCTCGTCAAATGAAACAATTGAGAACAAACGGAACCCTAAGGAACAACGAAATCGAAGGATTTTGCAATAGGTCCCTTCGATTTTGGTCAGGCAAATTGATTTTGATGAGGCAAAACGAATCTTTGAAGGTGGGGCATTAGGGTTCTTCAATTTTGGAATTTTTTACTAAGGGGGTTAACGGGTGAATGAGAGTTTTGAAGGCTGTTATGTTTATTTACTGAAGAATTTAATTACGTGGCTTCATAATAAAAGCGCGTGTTTCCCACTCAAGTTATTATAGTTGGGCTAGGGCTTAGGAGGGAGTAAATAAATACAATTCTTTAAACAATAGTGGTGTGTTAGGACACCCATAAAATTTAGGTGTGTAAATGATTTTCTAGGACAAGTTGAATGGGGTCTTTATGCATTTTCTCTTTTCAAATTAGTCATACTTTAAAGGTAATCTCCCCAATGCAAATCAAAAGGAATGTATCCTCGACATCCTCTCTCTTCAAATCTCTCGTTTCTATAACATAATGTTATCTGCTCAATAAATTCCTCCAACACTCCATAATATTGGAACATGTCGAGAAGACTAACATACAAAGGAAATCCTCTCCTTGTTCTTGAAATTCTTTTCTCCCTGATTTACAGCTTACAAGCCAAGGCTACTCTCGTTCCAAAATTCTACTGAAAGCCACTTCTGTCTATGAACTAAAGAGTCATGACGACCACAATCTCGTAATCTGAATCATTTAAGTAATCCTTAAATTGTGTCTAACTCTTAAATGCATGCCAAAATATGGCTATACTATGTAAAAACTCTCCAAAACTTCATCAATGTCAAACGGGAATAAATGAGAAATAGCCTGATTCATAACTGGTATTTGAAAAATAACCACAGTTTGAAAAATAATAGAAATATAATCACTTATTCATGAAAAGATAAAATCTGAATATAAACACCTTTAAAAAAAAATCCAACATAATATGATGGAGTTTAAATTTTTACATATGATGTTCCAGCATAATGTGTTGAATCCAACATAATATGCTGGAAGTTTATACGCAGGAGCTCCATAATCCAGCTTACTATGCTGGAACTTTCCATGTTTCAACTCGAATATTTTGTCCAGATTTTATCTTCGCATAAAATAGTGGCTATGTTATAATGACTTTGCAAATACTGATTATTTTTCGATTACTAGTTTGAAAATTGGTTAGCCATGCTATTTACACGCGTTAATCGGGTCGACTTATAAGAGCAACAACTAATCGAGTCGGGTATCTGATTCGGAAATGCTGAATCAGTGCAATCCAGATTCGCGAATGGCGCGTGTCCTCAAGCACGGAGACCCAAAAAGGGAGGGAACGCAAAAAGCTACCCAGCGGTAAATTTTATCCATAAATGCATTAAAATACACAAACTCTGCATCTAACGACATATTTGTATAAATTTGGCGTATCGGTGGTAACATATAAGTATGATAAAGGACGGAGATGACCATGGTATAACAACTGAGGGTTGATCTCAAGATGATTGATGTCAAAGACGGGCAGCTGGGACGAGTAGACAACGGAAGCATAAGTACAAATATAGACACAAGGAATATTCTTTTGGATATTCCTTATTTTGTACTTTTTAGGATTTTTGGGAAATGTCTCTTATAAATAGGAAGAGGTAGGGAACAAAAGGGGGATCTTCTTCACTTCTTGATAATAGCACTTTATGTAAAAGAGTTGACCTGAGAATATACTAAAGTTGCCTTATTCATTGATTACCTTGTTCAAGCTCACATTTTCGGTCCTATATTTGCAAGATCCAAGGATCCGAGAACTCTCTATTATTCCATTCATTCCACATTATTGTCAGATGAAGGAATCATTTGAGTCTCACAATAATTGGGAAGTAAACCCCTTTTTGTTATGCTAGTTGCATTAATCTATATTTATTGCATATTTATGTTGTAGCATTTATGAGCATTTGATCAGCGTAAGCATACTAACTAGCATCATCCATCTTGCCTACTTCATTTTTTCAACCCGTTTTGGAATGCTGCTACCGCCATCCCTTCTGATACGTTTGGTAATCCCATTCTCACCCTGTTAAACCAAGCGAGGAAGTCCCTTAGTCCCTCACCTGGAGATTGCCTAAAAGGAACGAGCTCAGAAGCATAGCAATTAACGAAGTCGGGGTCTGAACCCAATGATCTAAAAGACGTTATTAAGGACCCCGACATCGTGGAGGCTGCAGGATCGACAAAAGAAGATCTCGGCCCCGTCCAACTGGAAAGTAGCAACAACAACATAAAGGCTTATATAGGCTATAAGCTCTCCGAGTCAGGTAAATTTCATGAATTTTTAACCAATAACGCCGATATGTTCGCTTTCTCCCATGCAAATATGCCAGGGATTCCAAAAGACGTACACACAAATTGAACGTCGACCCATTCTACCCCTAGTACGACAAGCAAGAAGAAAATTCAACGCTGTAATAAACGAGGCCGCCAGCGAGAAAGTGTATAAATTACTCGCTAACGGCTCCATCTGAGAATCAAAGTATCCTCAGTGGGTCGCCAATGTAGTCATGGTCAAAAAGAAAAACGGGAAATGGCGAATGTGCGTGGATTTCACGGACCTAAACAAGGCTTGACCAAAGGACTCCTTTCCTCTGCCTCATATCGATCAGCTCATTGACGCAACGGCAGGGCACGAGTTGTTGAGTTTCCAAGACGCTCTGCGGTCCGTATAGGCTCCCCGCCTTCATGTACCCCATTGGCCCTAGAAGACCTCCCCTCCTTAATAACATCTGCCATAAAAACGGCCCCAACGTCTGGCATAAGTGCATGCGCCGCTTCCTGAGCAATGATTCTCTTTGGTTCAATACCAGTGAGGGCGGCCTTCCCAAGTTCTACTCTTCGCCTCTTGCTCGACGGCGACTCCTCTCCATTAGACGATTCGTCTACGAGATGGTAAATAGGCCGGGAGGAGATCTCATCCCGTGCAGCAACAGTCTAAGGGGGGGATCCTTCGTTGATAGAGCCTGAGTGCGACCTCCACGGACGGACTCAGCCAAAGTAAATTGCATCCCTGCCGATGCAATAGCCTGGTGAAATGCCGGCACTAGAGCTTTCTTTTTGGAAGCCCGTCGACCCAGCATCATAAGTAGGTCGTATCAACGAATAATGGCAAACAACAGAAGGCTGAAGCAAAAGTAACACTTACTAGACGGGATCTTCGGTCCAAAGCGTTTGTAGAAAATCGACCAATCACGAATACCCGCCATGTGGGGCAACACGCGTCCCACCCAGTCTTCAATACCGAAGACAGGGGAGGGTGCACGCCTCTCAGCTGAAAAAACAAAGAAGCCACAAATGAGCGAAAAGCGAAAGGACGAATAGAAGACAACAAGCGTATGCCAAAAACACCTACGATTATGGTTCCGCTGCTCGGGAAACTTAGTCGAGTCCGCCACCAAGTGTTCGATTTTGATAAAAAATTACTTGCGCCAAAACTTCCGATTCGTCCTGTCGTCCATTCTGACTATCAGCCCTCTGGTCCCACGATGCCGCAGGTGTATCATAGTGCCTCTGTAAAAACTTGGTGAAAATAAGTGCAATAAGTAGCGGACATCGACCTCACAACCAGCCAATTTCGCATACTTCGTCAACATCAGAAAAGCTGTATACAAATACGGAGATAGTAGTTGCCCGGGAAGACGTTATAAAACTGGCAAAATTCCTCCGCCAGCAGAATAAGTGGGAGAGTATAGCCAATCAAGAAGGGGTAGACGTAGAAGGCACAATATCTAGGTCGATGGACCTCCACGATGTCGCCACCAGCCGGCACTATCTTGACGTAGGAAGGGATGCGATATGTAGATCGAAGCTCAGCTATATGAGACGGTCCAGTCTCGGAAATCACCTGAGAAGGAGCAGGAGCAGGTTCCTTGAGAATGTCGTTTCTAGATAAGGGATTTCTGGGGACTATCTCCTCCACGGCAGGAAAACTCTCATCTTCTTCAGCCATGAGATCCTTACCACCGGAAGGAGGGGCCACCGATAACAGAGTGGCATCAGAAATTTCATCGTGAATACGAAGGGTTCACAACATTTCGACAAAAAGGTATACTACTAAACCTGAAAAAGAAGGCAACAACTAGGTAAGAATGGGAGATATGGAATCGTGAAAGCAAAGTCAAGAGCAGACACTGGCAAGAGAAGGGAAGTGTGAAAACTTCTAAAAAAACGAAATCTCCATCTATTTATAAGGCTGGATGGCGCGAGAATCGAAGCAAAGGATTGTCAATGGCACCAGAACCGAAGCGACAAGCGTAGACACTGTCTCGGGAAGATGCGTAATGATGACGCGCGTGGCTATGACGTCACCTCATGGTAGCCACACCAATCACGACTCCACTAGTCGCGTCGTTCTATCCATCTTGGTCGACCCTACTTATTCAACGACCAAATTCTTCTGAAGCAAAGGCAAATCAGGTCCGCTTATCGAGGTCGTGCAGGACCACGATTCAACAAGCGGAGGGACTAACTGTATAGGTCTATATTTGGCATATCGATGGTAACGTATAAGTATGATAACCATGGTATAACCACTGAAGGTTGATCTCAAGACGATTGATGCCAAAGACGGGCAGCTGGGACGAGCAGACAACGGAAGCATAAGTTCAAATATAGACACAAGGAATATTCTTTTGGATATTCCTTATTTTGTCCTTTTTGGGATTTTTGGGAAATGTCCCTTATAAATAGGAAGACATAGAGAACAAAAGGGGATCTTCTTCACTTCTTGACAAGATCACTTCATGTAAAAGAGTTGACCTGAGAATATACTAAAGTTGTCTTATTCATTGATTACCTTGTTCAAGCTCACATTTTCGGTCCTATATTTGCAAGATCCAAGAATCCCAGAACTCTCTATTATTCCATTCATTCCACGTTATTGTCAGAGGAAGGAATCGTTTGAGTCTCACAATAATTGGGAAGTAAACCCCCTTTTTGTTATGCTAGTTGCATTAATCTATATTTATTGCATATTTATGTTGTAGCATTTATGAGCATTTGATCAGTATAAGCATACTAACTAACATCATCCATCTTGCCTACTTCATTTAGTACTCGGTCTAACCTTAACTAAATTCATCCACTAATTCCCTTCCTCCTACACGCTAACACACAGTTCTAATTTCGGAGCTATGGTTAAACTTTGATGGATAGAATATCTATGGACCTAAGGTGCGCTTAAGATGGACTGGATACTCGGTACCGTTTTAAAAAACCTATGCTCTGTATTATTTTAATATTGATTGATGTTTCTATTGAGTTTTTCTTTTGATTAATAATGTATAGTTTGCTGTCAAATTGAAGTTGTAATACGCACGATATAATCATCAAATCGTTTCAAGAGGAGTACGTGATTTAACAGCGTGATTCCGGCGTAGTTTATCTCTGTGTTATGACTTAAATGTGAAGCTTCATCTGTTTGAGGAGTTGATAATTCTGGTGGACGTACACTTGCACATCATATCTCATTATCTGATGTGCGTTGTGGCTGATTTGGCCACTGGTTGAATCTATTTCTTTCGATTCGAACCATGTATATACATGTAAACAATTTAAGAACCATATCTGTGAATTGAGAACATTAACCACTTCTGTGATTGTGCAGGTTGAGAAGTGGTCATTCATCATGCACTTGCAATAGCTATTTGGAACGTCAAAATTGTAGAAATTGTATTTCTCAGCTGATGGCAAGGCCGCCCTTTCCAGCAAGTTAAGAGACTTGTTACACTGATGCTGTACGTGTGTGTATATAAGCGAAAGTGAATCCAGATGAATGTAAACTCTATGGATTCAAACCTCTAAGGTTTTTAGTATTGAACCCATAGTATTTTTGAAATTACAGGTCCATGTCTTATTTTTCATACTTTTAGTGGAGTTTTTTACACATAAATTTATGTTCCGTGTAAAAAGTACTGATTTTGTCTGAACCTAGTAACTCAACACTGCATCCACCCCTATATATAAGTTACTATATAGAAGGCTGGTATCATGTATACATGTCTGTACCATTAGCAGGTGAATTCACATGTTTACCTTTGCGTATTATTTCATATGTAGCAGAGAACAGGAAACATTACAACTTTGTTCAGTTCAGGCTATTAATACTTAAAAGTAAGATAATGGGCTCTGTAAGTCCATTATCTTACAGAATTCGATCGAACTAAATAGGAATAAACTGATTCAATATATTGTAGCTATTTAAAGAAACATCATAACTGTTATTTACAAAAAAAAATTATCATCACATATTCGTTTCTACTTTATAAGTTAACAAAATACCTATCTTCTTTTCACCATCTGGCTTAGAACTGCATGATATTGAATGCTGTTAGCTTGTTTGGCATGATTACCTGGATAGCTATATTCAGTGTGCTGCTCCATGGTCTTCATCTGTTTTTCCTTTAGTCTTGTTTAGCTTGCTGGCTGGAAAGTGCAACCGTGCCATCAACGGTCGAGGTGCTCGGGTCTTCTGATCAAATCCCCGCACACAAACAAACCCTGGAAAAATACAATAGCTATTCATCAGAAAAGCAAAAATGTTTTGCAGCAGGGTACACCAACTTCTTCCTGTTAGTTTCTGAACTGATTACTACTCTTTGTTCATAGCTAAATTTACCATTTATCCAATGCTGTGGAAGGCAATCATGAAACAGGTCCTAGGTCTTCTGATACTTCTATATCATTTAAAATTATGACTATAATATATATTTTTTTTAACATGGTATGTTAAAATTTAAACAGACTAGACTGTGATCCATTTTATCTATTTGTTTTACAGTATGCCATCCCGACATAAAGCTAGTTTAAAACACATGTCTTTCAGGGTTTGACTTTGTTGAAACGGATAAGAAGCTAATCACCGCTAAAACTGAAGGATTTTCCATCTACATACCTCTCCAAAAGCAGTGTTGTATACTTTCTGTGGTTAGTCCTGATGAACACGAGAGATTTCAATGTTAATTTTACTTTCAAAACTTTCTAAATGAGGTTTCATCACTTTAGTGGTTTTTTCACCTTTGAATATAGTCGGTATTGAGGTTCCAAAGTAGACAGTACGCCGTGGGAGATTCCACAGCCAATCCCTTGGGACATTAATTGGGTTGAGGCTGGAGTCATGGTCTGCGAACACCTGCAAAAATAATTTGTACACTAAAAACCTCAATATTTGACATAGAAGCTGTCTTTGACGTGTGAAACCTGTACATGAGCTAAAAGTTGGTTATATTCACCTCATTGACCTGAAAATAGGTACCATTGAGTGGAAAGCTTCCTCTCATAGCTGTTCGACATGGTATCTATTGACAAGAATAACAATTAACACAAACTGATGTATCTCTTTGGTCATTTACTCGTATAAAAATGACCACTGTTATAGTCTACGGGTTTTCGTACCAGAAGAGTCCCTCTTACTGTCTGAGAATGTGCTTCACGTATGCTGTTGCATGAGGAACATGTCTCGTTTTCACATAGTTTGCCAGATTCTTGAGAGTTGCACTGTGTTTCTGGAGGTTGAAAAGAATTTGCTGTTTCACCTGATATGAATTTGACACAAGCGGTAAATCAGTTAGTGCTGAAAGGGGGATATGAAAGTTAACTGATTTTACCTACAACTCAGACTAACCCATGAGATTTGTACCCTAGAGTTACCAAAGTGATAGGCTATCTCAACAGTTCACTAAGCATGACTAATTAGCTAATTCATCTATTTTCCACATTACAAGAATATTGTGACAGGATCCCTTCCAAAAATCTCTTTCATATATAGCATTGCAGTTCTTGTTATCCTACCCGGTGTCCAAATAGCAAGAAGATAGAAGCAAGGATCATCTGGTTCTCGTTTGTCCAACTGCAAAATGAAAAATGTCATTATTTGGAGGATTAATTTCTATATCTGCTTGGCTGCTGGTTACATGTTGGACATAAAACTACTGTGGAATCACTAACCCCTTCCAAAAGTGGATGAGAATCTGGAAGTTCATATCTGTAGGAGGAAAAACAATTGAGTGAGTACAAGAAGTTCTTCAAACATTGTATTACCTCGAAAAGAACAGTCTATTCTTGTCTGCTGAGTCAGTGCTTTTTTTTTGGGCAGCATAATTCTATTGTTATGATGTAGGATCAGGATTATTTACTTACACTTGATGTTCAGTTCTCAGCCGGCTGACATTCTTAAGTTTAGGCATGGGAATTGATGCAGCTTCTGAAGTTAAGGCTACTAAGGCATTCGACATTTCTACCTGATGAAGCTCCATATTGTTTTCGACATACTTCTTTAAATTTTGAGTGAACTCTGCCATATTCAATTCAATTGTAGGAATTTCACAAGGATCTTCAAAGTAATTGTCCTCTATGTCAATTTCTGGTGCTTGTATTTGCTCTTGCTCAGGTGTGGCAGGAAGTTCAACAATGGGCTCTGGTGTTGCTGGCACTTCAATAATAGGAGCTGAGTTGATCAACTTCTGATGCTCCACTGGTTGTTGATTACCCGGAGGTAATGGCAGAGGCAGGTGAGTGAAGTTTTCCCTTGGATTGTTGTTAGAGGCTTTGTTTTCTGTTGCAGACGCAATGCTTTTTTCTTCCGACACGGGAAGGGCAAGCCTCGCACTGAATGGTGCATTATCATTAGATCCAGTTTATGAAATACAATGTACTTCATCAAAGAAATACAATGTTTCTGAATCTTTGAACAGATAAAATAGCCATTCAAGTCTTATAGTCTCAGTTAATGTGCTTGCAGTATGGATATGACCAATAAGAGAGTTCTATTAGCTATCTTAGAAATAAGTACATTTAAAAATTTTAGCATGAAATTGCTTCGTCAGTGACTGGAGTTTTCTTATCCAGATGCCTCATGGTTGTATTTTATATATTGGCGTATTAGCCTGAAACAAGCTAGTGGTTCACTGACATATAGTAGATTTTGCATACCTAAAACATAGTGGAACTATGATCCTTGGAATAGTTTATGTACTAGAAACAAGATAGTTGGACACACAAGACAGAAGTATTTTAGCTGCAGAAACAGTAATAAGCTAACCTTGCAAAGGCACTTGCAAAGTGTCTGCATTCTCCTCTCAGTGGACATGCGTTGCAATTGGGTTTGCTTTTTGTACAGAAGACCTATATGAGTTGCAAGAGTGGCTTTAGCCTTTGATTGCAAATATCTACTAGTTTTAGGAGATATCATCTAATAGCATTGACATACCTTTCCGAAGGTGATCATATGGTAATGTAGCTCATATCTGTAATTAAGAGCTTAAATAAATGATCTGTTACTTGTTGGAAGAAAACAAAAATTGCTTCTAAACTAATGAAGAAAACAAAAATTGTTTCTAAATAGTGCGCACATGCATTGTACATAAGTCCCTCTGACCAAACTCTGAATCAACCTTGCTACTATTTTCCTCACTTTATTTAAGTAGACAAATACTTCTATCACTTGATTTTACCAGAAGATTGACATTGAAATACTTACATTTAGTTACAGCTTAGGGCTCGATATCTGCGAGTGGTCAAATTATGACACTACAATTGCGAAGGACACCAATACGTACATACATACATATATGTCTGTGGATGCTACTTACAATGTTCTTTGATCAAGCTTGCAGAGACGTGGCCATAGGTACTTTTGGATTGACTCCAGTACTGGGTACCTGTAGGAATACCACAGATTTAGCCTTGCACCATGTATGCAATTAGAGATATTTTAGAGTCAGGAATACTCACAGCTCAAGAAGATGCAATTGTAGTGACTCAGGCAACGGCTGCAGGGGCACCCACCCTAGCCTAACAGCAATACGCCCAACATTTGTGTCAACCTTATTACAGATACACAGTCATTAATGTGATTGAACTATTTCTCATATATTAACTCTTCCAAAACTGGTTCTAGATCTTACTGGGAAAGCTAGGTGGTGAAGTGTTAAAAGTCTCACACACTCCACGCTCTTCAGACCCAAGCCCCTTATGCTCAATAGATACTCTCTGAAACCATACATTTGAAGTGTGTTAAAGTTTGTAGATGACTACTATTTTAAAGGTGGAAGATTATTTGGAACAATTGCTAGCTTACTTTGCTTTGTCTGGTGGAACATCTCTCAGCCATTCAAGATCAATGCTTCCATGTTCACTGACAATCCGGTTAAGAAAGTTCTGCAATAGTAAGTTTAATATCATTGAGCAATCACTTGGGATTCCAGGCCAAATAATTACTGTATATGTATATGTTCTCTTGTCCTCAGATATTGCAAAAAGGAAATACACATGTATGTACCTTGATCCTCTCTGCCAGCTTGTTGTTCATTCCTCGTTCTTTAATTGTGTGGGCTATCTCATTGACGTTTGCGCACCTCACTGCTTCCCAGTCCAGTGAGTCCATTGTGTTCGCTGTCCTTTCTCTTTTCTTGCCGTTGGCCTGGGCCTCTAACCGTAAGCTGTCCCAATCAATGTTCTCTTTCTCCTTCCCGAGCTGTCCTTTTTTTGCTTTAGAAGGATTGTCATTTACACTGTCTACTTTGCTACAAGCATGATCACTGACATTTTTCAAGTTTGACTCCACAGCTCTTTGCTCAGACTTACATGAATCAACAACTATGCTGGCCCTTTCTGTGACTTCTATATTGGTTTCTGAAGAGGTTGGTGCTTCTGGAACTTGGGGTACATTGCAATTTCTATGTTCAGTTTGAAACTGTAGTTTGGCATTGACTTCTGCATTATTAACTGTCTCTATGTCCAACTTATTTTGAGGGTCATTGCATGAGATATACGTTTCACTCCTCAGTGTTGTGGACAGTTCTGGATATGCACATTCTACCAATGATCCACTTTGTTCGAGGGCACTACGTTCCTTGCTAAGGACTGGGAAGTTTCCACCTTCTTGTAAGTATTCAGTGCACGTGGTTCCTCGTGCTCCTGAAGTTCCTGCCATCTGTAATAGCTTCAAAAAAGAAGTGGAGCTGCAAAAGCTGCTTGTGTCAGTTCTTTCTGAAGTTTGAATAACCACAGAGTTCTCAGAAGAAACTACAGAACTCGGAGAAGAAGGCAAATCGTTTAATTCTTTTTTATCTTTGAAACCCATAAGTGTTGATTCATGATACAGATCTGAACCTTCTCTAGAAGAATCTGATTGCAGAATTACAGAATGTTCTGCTGACTGTATGCAATGTGTGCTATTTTCACTTGATTCAGAGCTGTTGACAGCTGTTTTTTCTTCGTTTGAATCTGTATTATAGACTCTCCAGGAATCCTGACATCGAGTTGACTGGTTTGCTTGATCTTCATGCCATCTGATAGAAACAATGGGATCTGTTGCACACACTTCAGGTTCTTCAATTATGATAGCTGTTCTCCGTTCATGCTTCTGAGTACTGCTTTTTGTCTTCAGAGGAAAGTGAGCAGCGAGTGACATGAATGCAGAACTGTAAAGTGGACAAAGTAAGTATTTTGGGGAAAGGTGGAGAAAGTAATATGTTGTAATCCATCTTTGAACTTTAGAAATTTGCTGGAGGACAGAAAAAAACCCAAAAACAGAATTTTATTCTTTCAGCTACCTGGAAAGGTGATCTGAAACATTCTGTGTAAGAAATACTCCAACTACGGAGTCCAGAACAGATCCCTTCCAAGGTGAGAAGCGCCTGTCTCCTGACTCACCCAGAAAAACAAAAAGAAAAATATAAATAATACTTATGGTTATAACAATGGATAAAAGCATGTGATTGACATCTTTTTTCTTTAATATGGCATGGCATGTTTTAAACTCCTAAAGTATTCCAAGGGGGAAAAATAGTAAGGGTACATGGAATCTTGGTGTTTAAGATTGATAATAGGTGTACAAGGTCAGCATTTAGCTTCTGCCTGACTTTTCAATAGTTTCTATGACCACATGGTGAGTCGCAGATTGAAGATATTAGCATGGCTGTTTGCTGATTGGATGTGATGTTTATGGATGCAGTGTCGTTACAGATTGAAGATATTCTCGTAGGATTGATCTCCTCATCCTTAACCTACTTCCTCTTTAGCGCATACACATGTTGATATGCATGTCAGGTTGGATTCAGGTTTCTTGCTTGAGCTGTTGCAAGTGCATGCGTTTTGTAAGTTTGAATTAGTTCTGAGTTCACTTAGCTGGTGTCAAAGTTGGTATGTGGTGAGATTCTGTAAAGTATTAGATCCATATTCTCTATCCTCCTTTTTTGGGGTTTGGGGGGTGGGGGTGGGGGGTGGGGGTGGGCGGGGTTGGGGGGCAAGCCATCTTCATATTTAAACCCTACACTTTTTTCTGGCTATATTTCTAATGAAGGGAACCTAGCAACCATTTTGAACTTAGCCACAAGGAAGGCTTGAAGACATTGTACAAATACCTTGGACAAGACGCATTCGCGCAATAAATGAGTCTGCTCTACTATTAAACACTCTACGTTCTTCTTCCCACCATTTTGCCTTGTCTTCATCTGTTCCATCAACGCCTTCACTGTTTATATTTTGCAGCAAAAGCTTCCATACCCTATCAGTCTCATCATCAACATCAACTTTTGGCCGTGGTTTTCGTTTCCTAACCAATGAACTTCCGAAAGGAACAATACTTCCATCTCTTTGATAAAGAACAAGGGCACTCTCCCCTTGAAACTTGGTGTGGTAGGTGACACTTCCCTGTTGACCTTGAATTTGGCTGCTTTCTCTATTTAAATCGAGACGCTGTAAGTGTTCTGCGATTTCATCAATTGGAGACATGCCTCTCCATGTTAAAGCTGGCGGGGGACCTGCATTCAATGTTTGTTAGCAACTAAAGAGTTATGATGTAATTGATTGTTTTAAGAATATGCCTTTTAAGTACCCCTTGCATTTGTTGTGAATTGTTGATGGATGTACATGTTGGAAGCTGTTGAGCTGACAAAGGTGCTTTTCTTTGATTGCTTTTTTGTCTTCATCGGTGCTCGGGTGTCCGCAATTGGAGCTTCCATGCATGCATTGGATAGATGTGAAGTCTTGTATCTTTCTCCAAGTCTGCATTTTGTTGCGTATTTGGATGTAGAAGTCTGAAATTGTTTGTAAATTTCACGCACAGATGCTAACTCATGCACTTGAGTTGCGCCTTTTGATCTCCTCTTCCTTAACTTCTCTGCTTCCACAACTGCTGGCACAAAATCGGAGTTCTGCAGTCTGTTGTAGGCTATATTGGTTGAAGAATTGTTGCTAGGGGAACCACTGATATTGCACTGCGATGAAAGCACATGGTTAATTTCGCTAGTAAAATGCTTAATGTAAGATGCTGGTGAGCTGTGGCCCTCTTCTGTTCTCTTTTTTTTGTAAATTGCAGGACAATGCATCCCTAGGCTACTATAAACTTCAGGTTTGTTTGCTGGAAGGATTGCTTGATAAGCCTGCATGGAATTGAAATACACTCCTCTGGCATTTAAGCTGTAGAATTGTGCTTCGTCAGTTCTATATGAACGCTGTCTCTTCAAGCCTTTCCCATGTGGCAAGCATGTGCTGCTGCTGCAGTTGGAACAATTCGGGCTCTGTGGTGTCATTTGTAGTATGCTTGCCTGTTTATCACGAGTTAAATCTGAAAAATTGATTCTATAATTTCCTCTTGTGCTTTCATTTTGATTACCAACCATGACTTCATCATGATTCCAGCCAACCTTGTCCAGAGATGGAGAACTAAGGTATTGCACTTCATGCTGTGACAAGTAATTTCTCAGCTCCTGGTTCAGGGAACAGTTGATGTTATAAGTTGTTCCCACTACTGTCTTTTCATTGGGGCCTTCCATACCTTGTCCAAGTTGTGCAGACTGTACACATTGTGCAGTTGATTCGGTTTGATTTGCATGCAAATCCAAAGTTGAGGGCCTGTATGATGAGTGTTCATCACTTGCTTGTCTTTCAAATTCAAAATTCAACGTTCTCTTGCAGGATTTTCTAGGAGGAGAAACCTTTTTCGGATCAGTTGTTCCACTGCTCCCCTCTTCAGAGGGTTTTTCTGTGCTCTTCTTAACTTGATTTCTTCTGACGTACTTCCTCTTTGCTTGTGGTGTTTCTTTGGAACTAGGAGTCTTTCCCTCATCAATTGTATTGTTTACCTCTTCAGCAGAAGTGGGTGCAGGGCTGCCAACCTTGTTTCTTCGGACATACTTCCTCTTTTCTGTTTTTGTCTCCAATGAACCAGCCTGCTTTTCGGTTCTTGGTTTAGGAGACCTTTTAGGCTTGCCTTCTACAACCACCTTGGGCCTGTGTTTTCTTCTTCTTGGTTTTTTCTCTGGTGTTGTATTATTCAGTTCACTATCCTGTTTGCCTTCCATGTCAAACTTGTGATTCTCCTGCAATTCTGATTGATTTAAGACCAGCTCCGACTGCTCTCTGCTCTGTTGGAGTTCATTTGCTTCAGCTCTCTGTATTGTATCTTCATTTGACTGTACACCTCTTGGTAATGTAGTAACATTAATGTCTAGGTTTGACGCATTAGATGCTTGCCCTTTACTCTTGATCAGATCTGGTGTTACTGGTTCGAGCTGGAATGGGACGTTGCTCAAGATTGCATCCGTCATTCTTAGGGGTGAATTCGAGTTGAAAGGGGAGCTGGGAAAAGTGGAGCTTCCATCTGCATGATGGATCCTCTTAAGTCATATTAGTTTATCAAGGAAATAATCCCAAAACATGAAGCAATAAATGTCTTTAGGTTGTGACATGTTAGCTAAACCATGATATTGTTTGATGCTTAGCCGAATTGTTTTCATTGAATGAAACCCAAACACAATATGTAGAAGCATGTGCTGTTGATTATAGATAAAAACCAATAATTTGACTTGGAATGAAATAGAAGAGCACTCAATTAGAGGAAAAACATAGTGTCATAAATCTTGTATGTAACCTTTTTGTTTCCGTTCTGATTTGTTATTCCAAATGCAACTTTATTGAGTACCCGCAAGAATGTTAAACTTCAAGCAAGTTCATGCATGCTTTAGTAGATGTAAGTTTCAATTTACCTGAGAACGTAATACTAAACTTGTTATATTTCATTCTCTAACGTTTTTCAGGTCTTAGTATGCACGAAGATGCTGTTGTGTTAATGAGGCAGGTAAAAGACACTCTTGACATATATTTGCAATGCAGTTGTCTGAAGCCTCGAAGGAATAGGGTCATTCCAATTAAACGAGATAGTGATGAATCAGTGAATACTTCATCTGTTTACCTGCACTCTGAGAACTGACGAGTGGTTTGAAATAACTCCTGGCACTATAAGCTGTATCATCTTTTGCATTTCCAGCTGCGGGCGTGGTGCCAGCAGCATGTGCCATCGCCAAGAGATCTCCGAAAGACACATTAGTCCACATGTCTACGTTATCACTAGAGAAGTTATTGCTCATCTTTATACCACCTCCAGACATTTCCGATTTTGTGCCTACAGCAGCTTCCCAGGTGGTGAAGCACCGATCTACTGTTACTGAACTTGTTGAACCATTGTAAGCAGCTGCATTTTGAGCTTCGGCTGTGGCGCCAGCAGCATGTGCCGCTGCTGCTTCTGCTTTTTTCATCTGCAACTCCAACCAATCAACTTGAGCTGGCTGGTTTTCCTGCCTATACTTGCTAATTGGTGGCAATGCCGCAAAACCTGGCTTCCCCGGAGTTGCTGGAATCCATGAAGTGTTGGTCTGTAAATCCTTAATTTCTTCAATCGAGCTGCCTTGGCCTACATCCATTTTGCAGCTCTGGAAAACTGGTAAAAATCCAATCTTTTCTCCCCTTTATCTTCTTCAATTTGACATAAACAATTTTTTATGAGAAAACTCAACCTTGTCCAGGACTTAGAGAAGATTATTAATTCTTCAGGACCAATTTTATTTTATGAAATTATCCTGCAAAAGCAACAATCAAAGATGAAATGACTCACAAATTAACCAAGAAAAGAAAAAGAAAAAAAGAAGAGAATTTGCAGGAACAAGAGAAGCAGAATATCAGTAACTCTACGAAAACGGAATTTATTAGCTCTTCTATTCAGATTTGTGAAATTACATCAATTGATTCCTTTTTAGCACAGATCCCTAAAGAAAAGCAGAACTTGTTCTGCAATGGAGGTAGTGTGTGAAGACCAAACCAGAATGTAGACTTTACAACAAAATAAGAAATCTTATTTTTGTCAAATTTAAGAAATTAGTAGGAAAAATTAAATCTTGATCAGTGAAAATTGCAGCAAACTGACAGAACAATAAAATCTGCATACAATCTTTAAAATTCCCATTTTGTTCTGCAATTTCATTATGTCTAATTTAGAAAAAAAAATGCATATATAACTAGTCAAGAAGTGTAATTTGGATTTAGAAAGCTTAGTCAATTTTACTCACCTGAGAAATGGATAATTGACGGAGATCTCATAGAAGCAGAGTATACCATTAAAGAGAGTGAGGGAAAGTAGGAAAAAGACCAAACAGAAACGGCAAGGCATTATTCATAGACTGGAACAAAAGCTCTTTGAACCGATAATTTCTTTCTCGGTAAACTACAAAAAAATAACCATTATTAATATATTTATAGTGTTCTTTTAATTACTGTGTGTGTTAATAACTCAGTGTGGCAGAAACATTTATAGTTAGGGGTTTAAAGTTAATGATATATCTGCACTTAAACGATAAAAACGCCGTGAGTTGGCTAACCGAGAGTTGACCACGTGAGTGAAGTACCATCGGATAGGAGAGTGGTTTTGCTTTGCACGTATTTGTGCTATTAAGATGTTTTTTCTTTTTTGGTTTAAAAGATAGACATATATTAATATTAAGCAATGCGTACGGAGGGTGACTGCTTATATTGCAGCCTGTTACATGATTTGCACCAACTGTGGGTGCTAAAGGATTATAGAGGTTGATATCAGTACTACTAACCGTTGCATTACTATTACAATACCTATTTACAATATTAAGATTATCAGAGCGAGGCTGGTATTGTTCCAAAATAAGTTCTTGCACTGCACTCTTATCTTGTTCAAAAACTGAGCATGCAAAAGCTGGGCTAACATCCAAAACATGCACTGTTGAGTAATTTTCAAAATTGCAGCCCGCCTTTGCTAGTTTATCTGCAACCCTATTTTGCTCTCTGTACGCATGTAGTACTACAGGTTTACCTAACCTGTCCAGGAAGTACCTGCAATCAGTAGCCAAATTATTGTGTGAGACATTTTTTGAAAAAAGAATTGTTATAAGTTCTTGAGAGTCCACTTCAACCTCCAGCGGAATAAGGCCGTTTGAGTAAGCTGCAGTCTCTGCAACAAAGCACGTAATTCAGATGAAATTGTTGAGTCTCTTGGGACTGCTCCTGAAAATCCCAATATCCACTCAGCTTTAGAATTTCGTATAAGCCCTCCAATCCCAGCTTTATTCGTTGTATGTGCTCCATCAGTGTTAAGCTTGAAATATAAATGTTTAGGAGGTTTCCATTTTAGATTTTGTTGTCTCTTTTTGACACAAGTATGCTTCTTAGCTACAAGATAAGTGTATTCAGCCGCTTGTTGAGTAGTTAACTTTGCCCAAGCAGTTGATGTATTATGTTTGTAACAGTTGTTATTGCGTGCTAACCAAATATTCCATAAGCTCAGGGGCAAGTATGTTTTTGGATTGATATGATAAGGAAAATGTAAATCCTTACAATGTATGAGATCATGCACCCAACTATCATTGTTTGTATATCGTAGTTTAGAGTTAATGTAATCCCAAATACCCAACTCATTCCAAGAAGCTCCGGCGTTTGCACAGTTCAAAAATAGTGGGCAATTGTTTCATCCTCTTGATGGCAGAATTGACATGTAGCATCTTGAATCAAGTTAATATGTTTAAGGTATGCTTTGGTAGGTAATCGTCTCCTTTGGAGAATCCATAGAAACCCTTTAATTTTTGGTATCACAGGAAGTGTCCATATCCAGCTATACTTTATTGAATTAGTAAGATACATATCCTGATTAGTTTCTAAGCTATTGTACATGGATTTAGTAGTGAACCTTCCCGAAGAAGTTAACCCCCAGAAAATGTTGTCAATTTTATTATTGCATTTGGATATATAAATAGCTTGAATTATTCGAATAATGTTAAAGGGTAATTCAAAAGGCATTTTATCGAAATTCCAGTCATTATTATTAATAAAAGAAGCGATATTAATATTCTGTTGGTTTAATGGTAAAGGACTATATATTTGTGATTTAATTGTTGTGCCCGGTCCAATCCATGAATCTTCCCAAAACCTAATATATGAGCCATTACCTATGTTCCATTTTATGTCACGCTGACATTGATGCCAGCCTTGAGTAACATTAGCCCATATTTGAGAGTGAATATTGGTAGGAGAAGCATGAAGATATTTATTGAGAAGGACCTTAGCCCACATAGCATGTGGTGTTTTAAATAATCTCCAAGCTAGACTCGCCAGCAAAGCATTATTTTTTTGACGTAATTTTTGAATCCCTAAGCCTCCTACCTCCTTATGTCTCGTAATCTCCTTCCATCTAACAAGGTGTAATTTCTTCCTTTCTAAGGTAGTACCCCACAAAAAGTTCCTTTGGTATTGATCCATTTTATTAAGAATATGTGCCGGAATGTGAATGTATTGCATGATGTGATTTGGTAATTGATTAAGAGTAGATTTTATTAAAGTAGCTCTTCCTGGAAACCTTGATTTCCATCCTGCTAACTTATTTTTGAAATTGTCAAGGAGGAATTGGAAATCCGCATTTTTAGGTCTTGCCTGAAACATAGGAAATCCCAAGTACTTTCCAAAAGAGGTACATTCCTTAATATTAAAAGAAGTAATAACAAAAAATTTATCAAAAGAGCTACAATTCTTAGAGAAGAAAAGTTTAGATTTTTCAAAATTAATTTTTTTGTCCAGAATAGTTACAGAAATTATTTAACACATCGTTGATTGCATGACAGCTTTTTGTAGTAATCTTTGAGAATACAATGATATCATCTGCGAAGAAAAGATGAGATAGAAGTGGACCTTTATTGGACAGTCTGATCGGTTTCCAATTTAAATAATCTACAGAGAGGGAAATGTTTCGTGAAAATAGTTTCATGCACATGATAAATAAATAGGGTGATAGAGGATCCCCTTGACGAATGCCTCTTGTAGGTGTAAAGTATTGAGTTTTTGAACCATTTATTAATATAGATATTGAGGTGGTTGTGACACACGACATAATTAAGGAAATCATAGAGGGAGGTATATTAAAGTAATATAGAGCACGTCTTATAAAAGACCATTCTAATGTGTCAAAGGCTTTCTCTAAATCAAGCTTTAATAACATAGAAGAGTATTTGCCTTTCATTTTAGCCAGATAATTGATCGATTCTTGTACTATTATAGCATTGTCACATGCTCGTTTGCCTTGCTGGAAACTAGATTGTGTAGGTCCTATAATTTTACTAATAATTGGCTTAAGTCTATTAACAATTATCTTGGTAATAATTTTATAAACAGTATTGCAAAGGCTAATAGGTCTAAATTGCTGTAATTTTGTAGGATGCTTTACTTTGGGGATAAGGCATAAAAGAGTTTTGTTAAGTTCAGGAGGAATGATTTTTGAATGGAAAATATCCTGACAAAACGTACTAACTTTATCACCTACATCGGACTAATATTTTTGATAGAAAAAAGGATGTAACCCATCCGGACCAGGTGCTTTATAAGCCTTGAAACTATTTAGAGCAACAAGGATCTCATCTTGTTGAAGAGGTATATCAAGAGTAATGATATCATCATAAGGCAGTTCACATGTGTAAGTATTTTCCTTTAAGAAATTATCAGATAGTAATAGATCAGTTTGAAAAATATTATTGAAGTAGGTATTAATTAAATCATGAATTTCATTAGGCGTAGTTACCCAGTTGCCTACACTATCTTGTAATGCATTAATTCTATTTTTACGACGCCTATGGAGTGTGGAGAGATGGTAGAACTTAGTATTCGCATCCCCTTCATTTAACAATTTATACGAGATTTTAATTGCCAAAACTCCTCTTCCATGCGAAGAATATGGGATAATGTATTGAGGATTGCAACCGTGCTAATCTAGCGAGAATGTTTCTTTTTTGTTGGAAAATATTTCCAAAGTTGTTTTGGTTCCATCGAGTGACTACTATTTTAAAGTTAGCAGTAGTATCTAATAAAGACAAATTATTCGACCAAGTCATATGAACTAGTTGTTGAAATTGAGGGTGAGATGCCCACATCGTTTCAAACCTAAATATTCTTTTTTGTATAGGTTGAGGAGGTTCTAATTGAATTAATAGAGGGCAATGATCTGAATGGGTACGGCAAGTGTATCACAGTTGTGTTTGAATACAAATTTAATCAGTCATAATTAGCTAAAAAGCGATCAAGCCTTTCTAATATCGTATGACCATTCCTTTCTTTATTAGTCCATGTAAAGCGACTTCCCTGATAACCCAAATCAATTAGAATACAATAATGCATGCAATTAGCAAATTTATCTGCCCTATTATTATTCATAGGGAGACCTCCAAATTTTTCCTTAGATTCTAGTATCTCATTAAAGTTTCCCCCTATTAACCAAGGCATGGAAGTATTATCATGCAGATTAACTAAATTGTTCCAGAGAATATCACGTAATTGGTAGTGTCGACTAGCATATATAGCAGACAATATCCAAGAGGGTTTTGTGGGACTAACCTGGACCATGCAGTGTATTTCCTGATCAGAGATCCTCATTTCTGTTACATTAATGAGATCAGCATTCCACAGCACCACTAAGCCTCCTATGAGCCCATTTGCAGGAGCTTGAGCCATATTACCAAAGTTAAACTCCTCACGTAGACTTGTATGATCGTGCATGTGAGTTTCAAGTAAGATAGCAAGAGTAGGTCTATGATTATCTAGTAGAGACCTAAAGTGCCTCCTAAATTCTGGATTGTGGTGCCCCTACAGTTCCAATCTAAGAAGTTCATGTAAGAATTAAGGTTCCTGGGCTGGGACATAGGAGTCTGAGTCACTGGAGGATCCAGGCTCAGTGGAAGTTGAAGAAGTGTTGGTATGATCACCATAGCATATTTCCCTACTTCTGAATTTGTGGTTTGGCGAAAATTAAGGCTGCATGTAACCATTTTCGGTGGACACTTTAGAATAAACTTTTTTTCGAACTGTTCTTTGAGGTTGTAAAATTGGATCCCTTTTAACCACCAAAACTCTGTTCTTGTCTCCCTCATCTCCGCAAGAATTGCTATCAATTCCTCTCTTGTGTCTCTGTCTAGTTCTTGTGGAGATGGAGGAGGTGAGTGAACTGGGCTGTTTGGTGGTGTAAGACTTTCTAGGGGACTCAGTGGGATGGAATAAGGAGAGAGTGGATTGAATGAGTCCAGGGGCTGAAACCAAGGTGCAAATACCTGACCCATATGATGGGGTGGGTAAAAGGGTAGGAGACTTACTGTTTGTTCCCAAGCTGGACTCATTTGTGCCATTTGATGTGTCCATGGCTGCTGAATGGAACTCGAAGCCTGTTGTTCCATTGGAAGAGGAGTCTGAGTTGTGTACCATTGAATTTGATTGAATACTTCCATTCCCAACCCCATTCCTTTTGTCACTATTTCCGCTAAATGAGTCGGATTTTGTATTAACAGCACTACCTCTTGGTTGTTGAGTTGTAGGGTAAATATTAGAGCATATCCCTGCAACCCCATTTCCAGCCAAGATTGGAGAGGAAGGTCTGTTGTCATTAACTGAGATGTGTAAATCAGAGGTGATGAACTCTGAGGCAACTGAGGACCTACCATTGTGAGTCGAGGTAGATGAAAAAACTGACTGTTGGTTTGAATATTTGCCCTCAGAAACTGACTCTGGCTCATGCCTATGAATGTTGGTCTCTGTATTTAGTAAGGATTTTAGTAGTTGCTGTGGTGCAGAAGTTATACTAGTAATAGGTTTGGGAGTTTGAGGTGAGTGAGGGTTTATATTAGAAGGTAGAGAAGATAAATTAGTGGGTTCTTCATGATGATGTTCACATGGGAATTCATCATGTTGTTTGCATGGGGTTTGAGGAAGTCTAGGATCAGAAGGAACTAGATTTACTGTAGCATGCATTATTGTTAATGCCTTGTTTTGGTTCAGATCCAACGTGTCTAAGTTAGGGAGGGTTCCTTCTGATTTGTTTGAGTGTAATAGGGTTTGGGGTTTGAAAACTTGGTTACATGGAAAGTCTTGAGTATGAGGCATGTGGCCTTGGGAAGACCTGTTATATCGAACTAAAGATGGTGATTCAGGTGCTGTAGACTTAGGGTTAGAAGCAAAGGGATTGGCTGAAAAGGTCGCCAACTTTTCATGCATATGGGATTGGGTTTTGACAAGTTGTTGTGTGGATTGAGGCTGAGGCTCATTGTCTATATTATTTGCTATTGGGCCTTTGCCAAAAAGATCTTGTTGGGATTCTGAAGGCCCGGCGTTGGAAAGCATGTGAAATTTATTATGAAATTCCATATTGGGTTCTTTCAACTGCCCTGGCCCTTATAAGTTGACTCGGCCTAATACAGGTAAAATAGGGTTAAGGGACTTACCTGGTAATGGTAGCGCCGCCTGTGTAGCCGCCATTGCAGTTGACTGTCCCTTTCCAAAGTTTAGTTGTTTGGGTGGTTGCATATTTTTCTTAGTAAATACCACCGTTTTCCATTCATTAACCTTCGAAGGAATGGTATAATGGGTGTTATTCGTTTCAACCTGGTTGTTTTTTTGGTTTTGCTCCTTAGGTAGACGAATAACTTCAGGGTAACTAGTAACAGGATGACCAAATTTTCCACAGTGCGTACATAGTAGATTCAGTCCTTCGTAGAGAAGAGACTGTTTGTGGTGTCCTATGTACATATGAGTTTTTAGAGGTTTCTCCAAAGGAACCTCAATACAAATACGAGCATAACTTCCCCGTGTAGTAGATGAAGTACAAGTGTCTATCTTTAGTAGTCGCCCTAATTTTGAGCCAATCCTACTGAGTATTTCCCAATCATAAAACTCTGTAGGCAACTCAGGCAGACGAACCCAAAGAGCTTAGTATGTGAGTTGCGTGGAGGAGGCTTTAAATTTTGGCTCTCATCCTCGCACAGTTAGGAAGTGACTGAGAATGAACCATGGGCCTCCATGTAAAGCTTTGTGCATATTTTCCTCTCTTTGGAACTTAATGAGGAAAAAGTCAGAACCCAAATCAATTAGAGGAAGTACCTCTGAGGGTTTCCATAAATTCATCAATTTATCATGCATGATTTGGTGTGTAATTCTTTTACCAAAAAGCTTGACTATAACAGAGTACTTCCATGGCTCATATAGACGTGACTTATCATTTGATGAAATTGGTATAAAGGAGTCATCGTCGATAGTATTATGTAGTAGTTCGTCTGTTAAATCTAGAGTGTTTAGGGAAGGTATTGGGTTGGTTGAGGAAGGCAGAAGGTGTTTCTCGCTTAGTAGTGTTTGTAGAAAAGTAGGTGTTTGTGTTTGCATGGTTGCCTAATCGATTTGCATAGATCCTATATCAGGTGGTTCGGAAACTTGATTACACTGATCTAGTTGTTGTTGGGAATCGGCCATGATGTATGTAGGGAATGAGGGAGATTAAGCTAACAGTAAGTGTGTTCTGTAGTAGCAACGGTGGTAAGGAGGGCTTTCACATGGTAGAGAGGTAACTTGAAAATGTTAGGTACTATATACTATACGGTTATGTAAGGAACAAAGAAAATGAAAATAGTGCAATTTTATTATGACAACTATGTGGATCCTTGTTTTGTTAGGCAAGAACTTTTGTAATGAAGTATCTTCTCTTTAGTAGCCATGCTAATAGCCTGTTTGGCCAAGCTTCTTTTTGGCCAAAAGTGCTTTTTTTGGGCCAAAAGCACTTTTGGCCAAAAATTGAGGTGTTTGGCCAAGCTTTTGGAAGGAAAAAAAGTGCTTTTGAGGAGAAGCAGAAGCAATTTTGGAGAAGCAGAAAAAAGTAGCTTCTCTCCAAAAGCACTTTTTTGAGAAGCACTTTTGAGAAAAATACACTTAGAAGCAGTTTTTTAAAGCTTGGCCAAACACTAATTGCTGCTCAGAAATGCTTTTCAAACTAATTAGCCAAACACAAACTGCTTCTCACCAAAAGTACTTTTGAGAAAAGAAATTTTGAAAAAAAGCACTTCTCAAAATAAGCTGATTTTTGCAGCTTGGCCAAACGGGCTATAAACATGCTTCTTGTTTGTTCCAATAGGGGTTAATGGGGACCTCCATTTTACCCTCTTATCGATCGTTGGGACCATACTATTAAGATGGTTATATCTTCACAGTTAGGGATTTGACAGTTATAATTGTTGCAATTTAAATAATTACATATATGTATATGTTATAAAATAATAAAAGAAGAAGAAGAGTATAACAGAGAAAAGTTGGGAGAGAGAATTCTTATTGATTTGGGATGAATTACAATGGAATAGAACCCTCTATTTATAGGGAGATGGTGACTTAGCCACCAAGTAATAAACCCTAGAATCTCTCTAAATATGGACATTCACCATAAATAGAATTCTATTTATAACACTCCCCCTGAATGTCTATTCAACAGATAATGTGCCTCGTTAAAACCTTAACTAAAATAAAACCCAATGGGAAAAAAAATCTAGAAATGGAAAAAGAGTACACATATCTAATAATACGCCTTTTGGTTGCCTCGTTAAAAACTTTGCAAGGAAAACCCAGTGGGACAAAACCTTGTAAGGGAAAAAGAGTACAACGCGTATTAACTCCCCCTCATGAGAGCATCACTTCACATCCTTAAGCATTTGCATTCCAATCTTGTGCACCATCTTCAAAAGATCTTTGGTAGATATTTGATAAACAAATCAGCCATATTAACTTGAATGAATATATTGCACCTTGAAATCATCATTCTTGATAGAGATGAATTGTCTTCATATGATCTTGTTGCAATCGTCAGTTCAATATCTTCACATAGAGGTGAAAACTCTTGCTATCATATTATCATTCATATAGCTATAGCAAGATACATTTTTGCACAAATTGCATTGAGGATGTAGTACTTCATGACCATGAATTCTATATGCTTTAAGCAATTTAAATCCTTCAGGGATTGTTAAGTTATATAAGCCATATAATAGACTTTAGATGCATATCAAGTTTTCATGTCATGCTAGACATATAAGATATCGAAAACTGATTGCACATACCATTGACTTATACTTTCAAGTGTTTGAACTACGTGTTCAAAACTACATGTCTTTCATATGAAACCAATTCTATTCGAATTGATTCGAATTGTTTCTTCAGACTTAAGATCCTCATATATATATTTAGCGTTATCATAGATGTCGTCGACAAACATTTTATATCAGTTTCAATATTTTTTCATAAAGACATAACATAGAGATCTCTTCATTCATATATTCAGGTACCTGAATCTCTCATGAGATTATATAAAATGTTATGTCATGTGATCTTCTAGATCACTTGCCTCCTTTATTATGATCATTTTGATCATTTGCTCATCTTCTTTATCAAGAAGTTTTATTTGAAACCGATTTGTCTATATGCTTTAAGCGTACCATAGACTTTGTCCTTTTAGGACTTATTCTAATAGGAGCATTTGCAGTGAGAATATAGTTACTTTCTTTGGGTCGGCAAATGCGTCTGGCATGCTTTGCAATATATTGCAAATGAATTATCCTTTTATGAACTTCAAGTTCATATTATCTTATTCGAGGATCTAAATGTACTAATGATAATTCATTCCACGTAACTTTTTCTCAACTGTTTATCATGTCTCCCCCTCATGTTAGAAAAACTAACTTGTTTCCTCAACTTTGAGAACCCATCTTTGTGCGTTATGGTGTTAATCATAATATACACCGCACATCAATAATAATAAGATGGAATTATTTGGTTCCTGACCCTGAACCACTTGTGAGGGGAGAAAATAATATACTTTCGTATATAACGTATATCAAACTGATATATATAACTTTGTTCTCTTAAGCAATAGTTTAGCTATTAAGTGGAGGCACTCAATAAATCATTTTGCTAAACCAGCTGTGATGTAGACCAACTTATCAAGATGAACTTCTTGAATAGAGAATCTGGAATATGCTCTAAATTAAATTATTGAGCAAGTTACCTCGCAAACACCATGTTGTGGGTTATTAATAATCGCACATGTAACCATCTCATAGATGCATCTTATGTGGTATACATGGCAGGTGAATTGGTCCATATTCACCTTTGATATTTCCAGCATTCATGGGATTCAGTCCCAATTTTAGTTGGTCTATTAATTAATAAGAACAAGTGTAAGAGAATTCGTAAAGAACTTTCTAGTTCTTTAATATTTACCCATGTGAATTCTCTTTTATTTTTGCACATCATACTTAAATTAACATGGCTAAACCAATTATGCAAACTGAATAAATTATCAATATTGATAAAGTTCAGATTTACACCATGACGTGTGCAATTATCAATAAACTCCAAGTTTATTATGATATAGGTTTTTATATCAATAAACTTCTCTTTATTGTGGCATTTTTTTGTTTGGGTAGTACAAACTGGAGAATAAAGCGGGTAGCTTTTCACATACATATTATCCCGCCACAAGTTGTAGTAATAGAAGATATTAAATCTTTCCTTTATTTATAGTCTCAATATAATCAACCGCTTTCGCGTATACTTTGGAAACTGAAAAGTTTCTTTGAGACTTACTACAAATAATACCTTATTGGTAATTAATTATGTTTCTCCAAAATAGTATAATTGGCTCTTGCAGAGTTCTCAATTAATTTTGTAGTACTACATATTCATCAACACCCATATGGTGAATATCTCTTTTAAAGAGAAAGTTTTACCATTATGGTTATGGTCAAAATTATATGCAAGATCTGTTTCTTGCATTACCGTTAATCACAATGCCAAAATATTTTAGCGTACAATAGGTACATGACCAATGACCATTCATGCCATAATAATGACATTATTTTCTTATATCATCTCAAACCTCCTTTTAGAGGTGAGTGCGGTATATTCACTACCACTAGCACGTTCATATTCTTTGAAGAATGAATATGTATTCATAAATCAGATGTTGTCACATTCACATCATGAATGGGCCATAATCATCTATATGTGCTTTACAAAATCTCATGTCAAATCGATGACAAATATTTTTCACATAGTGAAAGATTATTTTGAGAATCCGTATTGTTCTCACTACCACAATGATGACGATTATAATTTCGTCTATTGCCACGTCCACATCCATTGATACATTCATGGTAATAGTTTTGTCTTCTTTCGGACATATCACATACTGCTATCACATTCTCTTAAGGGAATGAGAATGAAGCAAATTCAATGGGACGGGTTTTCAATTCTTTGCCCACAATCATACATGAATTTGATCATGGCGAGGCATAGAAATTTTACCACTTCAGGTGATTATAATTTCTTACAAACTCCATTAGAGTTATAATCAAACTTTGTTGTCTTTGCTTGTATATAAAATAAAATTATAGAATTTCAAGAATATAAAAGAGAAAAATAAAGTAAAATACTTACCTTAAATCTAAAATTTAATCATGAAGGAAGTTCGTGGAATAATTGACAATCATTATGCTCAATCCCAAAGCTTCTACTCAATTGGTTAGAGTCTCGTGCTGATAACGTGTTATAAAATAATAAAAGAAGAAGAAGAGTATAACAGAGAAAAGTTGGGAGAGAGAATTTTTATTGATTTGGGATGAATTACAATGGAATAGAACCCTCTATTTATAGGGAGATGGTGACTTAGCCACCAAGTAATAAACCCTAGAATCTCTCTAAATATGGACATTCACCATAAATAGAATTCTATTTATAACAGTATATGTGTTATTGAGTTTGTTATTATTATTGTTGTATGTTACAAGTTAAATTATTAGAGTTAGTAATTAGGGAAGTGATAGCTATAATTACTGCAATTTTGAATGTTTGGCCTGTATATATATATTATATTACCAGTTAAATTGTTGGAGTTAGTGATTAGGGAAATAACAATTATAACTTTTTCTTGAATTATTTAAGAAGAATATGAAGTGTAATTTCAACATCTGAGGCATTCAGTACATTTTTTTAATGAAAGTCCACTTCGTCTTCTCTCAGATTTTCTTCTCGCTTTTTTGTTTTGGTAATTTTGTTTCCGCACCATGATTTTTTTCAAGAAATAACTCGATATATTTATTTTCTATGAAATATTCTTTTATTTAAGCGAAGTCAGAGCTTCTGATTAAGAAGATAAAAAGAAGTTCAAGCTTGACATGAAGATAATTTGATCGATGCACATTTAACAATCGATTGATAAATTCAATTTAAAATTTTCGACGTGAAATAATGGTATTAGTTTGAAAAGTGATTAGACACTTTGAATAACAACGATGATTTTCAGGAGTATATATTTACCAGCCAAACTATAAGAATTAGTAGTTGGAGAAGTTGACAACCATAACTGTCATTTCCCTTATTTGTTTTGGCAATTTTAATTTCAAAGCTGAGTCTTCTTTTTCAAGAGAAATTCTTAGTATTTGGTTGAAAAGACAAAATAGCCTAATAGACCTTTGTATTTGTTTATGTTTTCTTGTATTCAACAGTTAGTGACATTCAGTTAGTGACATTTATACTTGTTTGAAACAAGTTTTTTAAACACCTCTGAGCATTGACCGAGCTTATACGATATTAATATAACTGAGTTGGATGAAATGTGTAATATACACGTGTGTGAATTGCTTTAAAAAGTACTGAAATTAGTATGAATAAAATTAAAAAGAAAAAGGCCAAAAGAAAAGAGAAAGCAACCAATTCCATTTTCCTCCTAAAGCACCCTAAAACCAGTTCACTGCTACTGTCTCCTGGTCCTCCTCCTCCGACCCTTCACCACCACTATTTTTGTCACGATCTAAATTCCATATTAAGCTGTAACGACGCCCAACACCGTTGTTAAGCAAGCCAACATTTATGATAGTAAATTCTCATTTGTGTAGTTAGTACGTGATAACTTTCCATTGTTGATTAAGAAATTTAGAGTTTAAAAATTTAAGCATATTTAAATGGAAGTAATAAATGCGAATCTCAATCATGAAGACAAGCCAAAACATCATAAATCTACCAATATGTGTGCCAAGACCTGGTATCACAAGTGTGTGGGCAATCTAGTAGAATATACATAATCATACTATCCTATTGTCTGGAAAAGAAATAGAGAGGAATATCAAGACAAAAGAGAGACTCCAGCTGCTGCAGAACGGCTCAAAAAGGCAGCTCACCGAAAGGTCTCAAGCTGAGGAGTCCACTTTACGCGCCGTACTGATGGCCAGATGCACCTGCCTCAAAGCCTGTACAATCAAGTACAGAAGTGTAGCATGAGTACATAAAAATATGTACCCAGTATGTATCTCGCCTAACCTCGCAGAAGTAGTGACGAGGGGTCGACTCCGGCACTTACTAGGGCCAATAAGTACAATAATATGAAGATCAACAACTAAGTCACAGTGCATGTAGGTAACAACAAGCTCAAACAAGAATAATACTGAAAATCCTCTCATCCAATTAAATAAAACTAGGCACTTTCTTCATTTAAAACATGTGACCTTTCAAACTATGAATCATACGATTTATAAGGGATTCCGATTCTATTATCACTCACAAATACCATCGAGGACGTTCGGTCCGATCCAACATAAAAGTAAATTGTGCACTCCGAGGGTCGAACGGCCCGAACCATATATAAATTTACTATCCTGCCGAGGCGAACGACCCGCTCCCATGAGAGTAGTGGAAATAATCACCCTGCTCGCGGAATATACTTGCGACGCGGTTAAGTATAAATATAACTTAATGTTTTACTCAGTTCTTATCAAAATAAATATTTACTTGAAATCCTTGAAATCATAACGTCTTCAACTTAGTCCCATTCAAAGCAAATCAACAATTATATTCATATAACGGTACCCACAAAGCATGGTGTAAGCCTAGAACTACCCGGACATAACAGGAATAGTAGCTACGTACGGACTCTCGTCACTTCATGCGTACGTAGACCCCACAATTTATCATATATCAATTAAGTACACCTATGGGGAAAGTTCCCTCTTACAAGGTTAGAAAAAAGACTTAACTCGTTTCGAGCCTACTTCCAACTCAAGAATGCGCTCAAACTCTCAAACCGGAGCCGCACAATCCGAAACTATTCAATTAGTGTAGAAACCAACCATTACAGGTTTACAAATTCATATCCTAGCTATTAAAGTGATTATCCAACCCCAAAGGCAAGGTTCCTAAAATTTACCCCCGGGCCCACGTGCCCAGATTCCGAAATTTTCGAAGGAAGTTGTTACCCATAACCTAAGGATCAAGAATATATGATTTCTACTACATTCCATAACAAATTTCGTGGTTAAATCTCATTTTTGTCAAAATCCTAGGTTTTACTCTAAACCCATAATTTCCACTAATTTACATGGTGTAATCTACCCATAAACTATGTTTTAAACTCACATTAAGTAGAAATAACTTACCTCACAATGCTAGGCTGAGATCCCCCCTTTTGAAGCTCCCAAATCGCCCAAGAATGGAGTGAAATGTGTCAAAATGACATATTCCTATATTAAATGAAGGCCACTGCCTTCAGCGATTTCCGCACCTGCGGTTAGGGGACTGCATCTGCGTGAGATCGCCCGCTTCTGTGGTATAGGGCCGAGCCAGCTGGGGCCGCATCTGCGCTCTTGGGACTGCTTCTACAGTTCCGCTTCTGCGGAAGAGGATCCGCATCTACAGAACCTGGGCTCCTCCCCTTGAGCCGCATCTGCAATGGGTAAGCCGCTTCTGTGGTCTCGCACCTACGGCTGGCCAACCGCAGGTGCGGTTATGACGGAACTGGAGCTTCAGCTCTTTCTCAAATTTTCAACTTAGCTTGAACCTCGTACGATTGACGCTCGGGGCCCCTGAGGCCCTGCCCGAACATACCGACAAGTTTGGAATCATAAAACAGACTCGTTTGAACCCTCAGGACGCCCGAAACAACGTTAAATATAAGAATCACACCCTAAAACCAATTCAATCAAACTTATGAACTTTAAGTTCTTCAATCTACTTCCAATGTGTCGAAACGTACTTATACTACTCGGATTGACACCAAATTTTGCGTGCAAGTCTTAAATGACAATACGGAACTATTTCCGATCTCGGAATTCCGTTCGGACCTCGATAACAAAAAAAATTCGCTCCAAACCAAATTTAAAGAACTTCAAAATACTTAAGGAATCAACTTTCACTATTAGGCGCCAAAATGCTCTCGGGTCATCCAAAACCCGATGACATATGTTCAAGTCCGAAATCATCATACGAACCTATTGGAACCGTCAAATCTCGATTCCGAGGTCGTTTACTCTAAATGTTGACCGAAGTCAAACTTGGCCTTTTAAGCCAACCTTAAGGAACTAAGTGTTCCGATTTCAATACAATTGCAAAAAGAGGGATAAAAAATATCTGGTGTATTCCCCAATAAAGCAAATTCAGCTTGTGATTCTTGAAATTGGTTGATAAAAATATCTTGCTATTTTTTGAATTGTTAGTTAGGAAGGAGGGAGGATAAAATGGAGAATTCATCTTTGAGAGTGAGGAGTGAAAGTTCGGGTTTTGAAGCAGTTGTTTCGCATCGAACAAGATGACGAATGAGAAGGCGACAACATTCGCTAGAAAGTTTGGGGTTAAAAATCTATAGTAATGGTGGAAGAACATGAATAGACTATGACATGCTGGTTAGTCTTTGAAGGACAAGAGAGGATGACTTTGGTGTTTTATAATGGAGTTAATAGTGTAAATCTATGTTATGTGGTAGAGAGTTAAGGAGGTAGTGCAATGGAGATAGAAAGAGGTGGATAAAAGATGTCGCTGTAGAAGGGACGACGGCTCTAATGGTTTTCTATGGTGCTTTCCAGTGGCTTTAGGTGGTTGTTAAGTGAGATAAACAAGAATAGTGAGGAGCGTTATCTGGTAAATGAGGATCTACAGCTGGGAGATAGTGGCAAGCTGGTGGTGCTAACGGTGTGAAGGTGAAGATGAGCCTAAAAAAAACTTCTTCACTGAAGGGGCCTGCAATAGACAAAGAGTATCACTGAATAATACAAGACATCTAAGATGTACTGCAAGGGAGTGAACAGAAATCAAGTTATACTTGAAAGATGGAACATAAAGAACCCTATATAGGACAATGTCTGAAGAGAGTATCACATCTCCAAATTCAAGAACTTTCACTCTATAACCATTTGGTAGACTTATTAATAGAGGATACGGTAATCTAGTGATGTTAGTGAGTGCATGTTTATTAAAGGTCATATGGTTAGATGCTCCTAAGTCTATGATCCAAAGGTCAGCCTTTGATTCAAAGCATTTGCATGAAGGCTTGTCAAAATCAATAGAAGAAGTACAGACAACAATACCTGCAAAGTTTGCATTGCCAGTGGTGATGTTGCTATTGCTGGAAGATCCTCCCACATGTCCTACTTGAAAATGCTGCAGCAGGGTCATTATCTGCCCATATTGCTCTTTTGTTAGGTTGACATTCTGATTCTCATCCTGCTGGTCCTGATTATCTCCACTCTCATGAATTATATCAGCTGGAGTCCCATATACATTTGCCACAGACCCTTTTCCCCTATTGAACTTGTAGTTTTGGTTGTTCCCCTGATTGTATGGCTGTGCATTGGCATGATTGAGGTTCTGATTGTTGTAAGAATTGCCTTGAGGGTATCCATGCAACTTGTAGCACTTTTCCCTCGTATGTCCTGGTCTCTTACAGTAATCATAGAATGGGCGACCTTTATTATTGTTGTTAGCTGTATAATGTGTCTTGAAGTTCCTGGCTCCAAATGGACTTTGATGCTGTGGATTTGCATTCACATGCAATGAAGTAGAATCTAGATTCAGCTGACTATTGGGCTTGAATTCTCTTTGTTTTTCTTCTTTGTATCAACAGGGAAAAAGGCCGTGAGACATAGAAAGGCAAAAGGCTTCATCATGAGAATGCTTCTCGTCACTATGT
>NW_017674667.1:0-13994 GCF_001879085.1 Nicotiana attenuata | reverse complement strand
TTACGTTTCTCGCGTCGTCGCGTACGGCTTCGTTTCTACTCTTAGACACGATACGCATGTGCGAGTCCAATTTGATGAAATTGTGAGGTATAAAATCCTCAATCGAATCAGAGATCATCAATTTTGAGACGAATTTCAGAGTTGGGCGGAAAAATAACGACCGAAGCTTTAGAGATCGACGAAGTTCAAGTAAGATTCAGAACTAGATTTTGAAATGCTGAGAGGGATTCGAACTGATACCCGTGCTCTGATACCATAACAAAACCATAACAATCAGATCTGCTGAACTCCCATGGAGTCTTGTGGAAGGTTCTGAGAGAAGAGGAGAGAAGGAGTAGAGAGAGCAGATGAACGGAGAAATGTTTTGTGTAAAAAATGAACCTTCATCTTATTTCTGCAACTGTACAAGTATATATACATGTTGACCAATTGACTAAACTAATGACTAACTAAGCTACTAACTAAACAAGCTAATGCCTCAGATGATTGGTAACAACAAAGAGGGTCTGTATTATCTCTGTTCCAGGTGCTTGAGGGGTAAAAAGACCACTTTGCCTTCTACTGTTTCAGTTTCTTACTGCAATTGTATTCCTGCTCCCAATGTAAATAGTCATGAGTCTATTAGTCATGCTCATTCATATCACACTCCTCAATCTGTAGATACTTTCATTTCAAATAATAAGAATAAGTCCTCATGTGTGTTTGATAAACATGATGTAAATTCTCTGTGGCACAATAGGCTTGGTCATATTCCTTTTGTTAAGATGAAAGGAATATCCTCAATCCCTGCTAAGTTTGCACCAAGACAACCCTTCATTTGTCCTATATGCCCTATGGCAAGACAAACCGGACTCCCATTTCCTTAAAGAACCAGCACCACATCCAAATTATTTGAACTGGTCCATATAGATATATGGGGGCCCTACCATGTAACCACCCATGACAACTACAAATATTTCCTTACACTTGTGGATGACTTCAGTAGATCCACTTGGACACATTTATTGAGTTGCAAGAGTAATGCCCTTCAGGCTGTGAAAGCCTTTGTGGCTATGATTGAAAATTAATTCAATACATCTATAAAAACCATTAGATCTGATAATGGCTTGGAGTTTACCAGCCATGAAGCCTCTTCATTTTACCAATCTAAAGGAATCATACATCAAAAGACATGTCCCTATACACCACAACAAAATGGTGTAGTAGAGAGAAAACATAAATACCTTCTTGAGACTGCCAGGGCTCTCATGTTCCAGTCCAAACTCCCAACCAGATATTGGGGAGAATGTATTCTGACAGCCACCTACAACCACCTATCTAATTAATAGGCTGCCCACTACTTACCTTAACAACAAGTATCCTTTTGAATTGCTATACCAAAAGAAGCCCAATTATTCCCATTTGAGAAACTTTGGCTGCCTCTGCTACCCTACTGTGCCCAAAATATACAGAGATAAGTTTGAACCAAGAACCAGCCCACATATCTTTGTTGGATATCCCTTTGGCACCAAAGGATACAAAGTGCTAAGCCTAGCCACCAAGAGAATTCACATTTCTAGAGATGTAATCTTTCATGAAAATATTTTTCCTTTTTCCTTAAGTTCTAATGATGCCTCCTTCCCTACTATCCTTAAAACAATCTCATTTCCTAACTACTCTGAGGACAACAGTCAAGTTTCCCCTACAAACATTGGAGAAGGTCCTGAAAGTGTCACATCTCCAGGGATAGAACACCACTCTGAATCATCCACCAATGATGCACCCTCCTCTAATGATAACAATCCACAGAATTCACTTACACATAACAATCAGAAGTGCCAGTTCTGAGAAAATCCAGTAGAACTCATCAAACTCCTACTTACTTAAAAGATTATGTTTACCAATTACCTAGTAGTGCCACTCAACTGTCCAATGTATCATACTGCACCCCTTCACTAAATGCCCTCTTTTCTAATCACCATCACATCACTCCTGATGCTCCATTTTCTGAATGTCAACACTTGATGCTAAGTATCTGTCATGATAGTGAGCCATCTTCATATGAAGAGGCAGCCCTCAATCCTGCTTGGGAAGCAGCCATGACACAGGAGTTTGAGGCACTCCATGCCAATCACACTTTGGACCCGGTCCCTTTACCACCTGGAAAGCAAGCAATAGGCTGCAGGTGGGTATACAAGATCAAACATAAAGCAGATGGAAGTATTAAGAGATTTATAGCTAGGTTGGTAGTAAAGGGATACACTCAACAGGCTGGAATTGACTATACAGAAACTTTCTCCCCTGTTGTGAAAATGACAACTGTCAGAGTTCTAATTACAGTAGCTGTCAAGAAAGGCTGGGACATATTCCAATTGGATGTGAACAATGCCTTCCTCCATGGAGACCTACATGAGGAGGTATACATGGAGGCTCCACCTGGACTTGTAGTTGATCAATCCAGTCCAAGTAGAGTAGTATGCAAGTTAAACAAGTCATTATATGGACTGAAGCAAGCCAGTAGACAATGGTATGCAAAGTTAACTGAAGCATTGTCTTCAAAGGGGTATCAACATTCTGAAAATGATTACTCCCTTTTCTGCAAGAAAACTTCCACATCTACCATCTTTGTAGCTGTGTATGTTGATGATGTTATCATCACTGGAACTGACCCAGAGGAGATTGCAAGCTTGAAGTTTTTCCTTGATCAAAGGTTTAGGATAAAGGACTTGGGCAGGCTTCATTATTTCTTGGGCTTGGAGGTCCTATACAAACCTGATGGTATTCTTATATCTCAAAGAAAGTTTGCCTTGGATTTGCTAAAAGAATATCAGTGTTTTGATTACAGTAATATCTCCTCACCTCTTGAAGTTACTGTCAAGCTAAAGGCACAAGAGGGTAGTATTCTACCAGATCCTACATACTATAGAAAGCTAGTAGGAAAGCTCAATTTTCTCACCAATACCAGGCTGGATATAGCCTACAGTGTGCAGCTCTTAAGCCAGTTTATGCAGGCTCCAAGGGACACTCATTTAACTGCAGCATTCCATCTCCTTAGGTATCTCAAAAATGATCCTAGCCTGGGTGTATTCTTCTCCAACAGTCCTGACTGCTCAATTAAGGCTTATTGTGACTCAGACTGGGCAACCTGCCCAGATTCTAGGAGATCTGTCACTGGGTACATTGTTCTAGTAGGAGACAACCCTATTAGCTGGAAGTCTAAGAAGCAGGAGACTGTTTCCCTGTCCTCAGCTGAAGCAGAGTACAGATCCCTCAGGAAGGTAGTTGGGGAGTTGGTGTGGTTGAGCATGTTGTTTGCAGAGCTTACTCTTGCCCAATCAGGACCCATTCAGGTGTTCTGTGACAGTCAATATGCTATACATATTGGCCTCAATCTAGTATTTCACGAAAGAACCAAACACATTGAAGTCGACTGCCATTTTGTGAGGAACAAGCTACAAGAAGGCCTCATCTCTCTTCACCATGTAAGTACTCACAATCAGTTGGCTGATATCCTCACCAAGGCCCTCACAGGAATCAAACATTCAGCTGTCCTAGGAAAGTTGGCTGTGAAGACCTCACCTCCAACTTGAGGGGGGGGGGGTATTGAGTATAGTTATTGTTTGTACATTCTTTATTGTGTTGTATACTTAGTTAGCTTATGCTTAGCTTGTTTAGTTAGTAGCTTAGTATTAGCTTGTTTAGTTAGTAGCTTAGTTAGTCATTAGTTTAATCAATTGGTCAACATGTATATGTACTTGTACAGTTGCAGAAATAAGATGAAGGTTCATTTTCTACACAAAACATTTCTCCGTTCATCTGCTCTCTCTACTCCTTCTCTCCTCTTCTCTCAGAACCTTCCAAAAGACTCCACGGGAGTTCAGCAGATCTGAGCTTGCATGTATGGTTTTGTTAAAACTATGTGTCTAAATGGTGGAGGGAAGGTAATAAAGATTATTGCTAGCTGTGGAAGATGGAGATGGGTGACAGAGCAATGGTAGTGAAATTTGCTAGAGATGGGTGAATATGAGTTTTTTTGTACAAAAAATAAAAAATTAGTTTTTGTAAAAGTAAAAAAATAACGTGGCATACTTTATTTGTATCTCAAGGCGTTTGCAACACGCAACGTTGGATGGATTTAAGTAATGTGTTACAGCAACTATAAGTATTCAAATTGTACAAGGACAAAAATAACAAACACAAACAAGTAAAGGTGTCTATCAGGATGGAAATATTTCGAAGACTAAGCTAGCATTTGGACATAGATCTGATTGAAATTTGAAGAAAAAGTTTTGAAGTTATGTTGAAAATAATTTTTGAAAGTTGAAGTTGTGTTTGGACAAGCAATTTATTTAACGGAAAAGGGTCATATATGCCAGTGAACTATGCGAATTAGGACACCCAACCAAAATCTGCTGACCCAAAATCCGTTAGGACCCAGCCCACCCTTATTTCAAAAATATTTTTTGAGATATATTTTTGATTGATTGAGAAATTGTGTGATAACCATATTTATTTATTTGAGTAATTTGATAATCAATTTTTTTTGTTATACATCATTTCGGGAAGTAATCCTACTAAAAGTAGTAATTGATATCTATTTTTATTTTCTCAGTGGTGCTTGTTATGAAATAATATTTATTATGAAGTAATTAATTAATAAGAAGCACCACTATTTTAATAATTTATTAATTATTTCATAACAAATTTATAATGCAGAAAATAATCTAATAAATTAATAATCAATCACATAATGATCACTTATCTAAACAAAAAAATGGATCCATGAGGTTAGGTTATAGTGAACATGGGTTTTATTTGTATTGGTGAAAAATACAAATAGATTGTGAGAAAAATAAAAATAGATGGTAAAATGATTGAAGAAAGCACAAACTAATTCGAATATTATATTATTAAAATAATAAATAAATATCAATTACTACTTTTAGTAGGATTACTTCCGAAATGATGTATAACAAAAAAAATCGATTATCAAATTACTCAAATAATAAATATGATTATCACACAATCCCTCAATCAAACAAAAATAATATATCAAAAAATATCTTTGAAATAAGGGTGGGTCGGGTCCTAATGGATTGGGTCAGCAGATTTTGATTGGGTCCGATTATTAATTATATTTAAGAAGACAAAATAGTGGTTTCAAACTAAGGGCATGAATGATCAAGTACTGGACGGGTTGGGGATATCTGTGCCAAACTATTAACGACGGGTATATCTGTTCTAATTCGTATAATTCACTGGCATATATGACCCTTTTCCATTTTAGTTTTAAGACCCTACACCCTACCTTTTTTTTATATATATATGGAAGATTAACTTTATCTATCTTTTACACGAAAAAATCTAAAAAGTTGTCACGACCCGGATTTTCCACCCTGGGGAGTCGTGATGGCGCCTACTAATGGGAGCTAGGCGAGTCAATTTAATCTACCTTTTCGCATTAATTACCAACCATTTAATAAACTCAAACATAATGACATAAAGCGGAAGTCTTAAAAACATAGATAACTGAAAATCAAATGCGGAAGTTTAAATACAACTCTACCCAGATCCGGTGTCACTAACTCATGAACTACTAAAGAGTGCTAAAAGCAAGTCTGAATAGAAGTACATCAATGTTTGTCTCGGTACAAGGAAAACAAACTAATAACATAGAAGGGACTCCGGCCTGCGGACGTTAGCTAGGCTACCTCGAAAGTCCCTGGAATGAAGTCAGCTCCCGATCAAATCCTACTGCTGAGGCCCAAAAAGCTGCTCCTGGATCTGTGCAAAAAGATGCACAGAGTGCAACATCAGCACAACCGACCCCATGTGCTGGTAAGTGCCTGGCCTAACCCCGGCGAAGTAGTGACGAGGCTAGACAGGACCTACCAAAAACAACCTGTGCAGATATATATGCATATACAAGTGCAACGAAATAACAGCAGAAAATACCAATTAAGGCGGGAAGGGGACTTGCTTAGGAAAACAACAGATGAAAACAACTTATCAGAAGTAAACACGAAACTATATCACATCTCATAATCTATATATGTGGTTGGCGTGCCACACGATCCCATTTCATAGTATATAAGTGGTCGGCGTGCCACACGATCCCATTTCATAATATATAAGTGGTTGGCGTGCCACACGATCCCATTCCATAATATATAAGTAGTCGGCGTGCCACACGATCCCATTTCATAATATATAAGTGGTCGGCATGCCACGATCCCATTTCATAATATATAAGTGGTCGGCGTGCCACACGATCCCATTTCATAATATATAAGTGGTCGGCGTGCCACACAATCCCATTTCATAATATATAAGTGGATTTCCCGGCAAGGGAGAGTACGACTAAGCAGTTAAATCCCGGCAAGGGAGCAACAACAATAACTTACACGTCCCGGCAAGGGAATAATCACATTTCTTTCTCTTATGTTCATTTCTTACTTTTTAATCGAGTCAAAAATCGAGCCAACGCTCCAAAGAGTTTACACATCATATTTCCTTCTCATTCTCTTCATATCATATAGAAACCATCAATTAACAAGGAAGAGTCACTACAGAATCCCAATTAAGCACAAATAAAGACCCACGGTCATGCTAGACACCGGTGTATAGGTACTCGTCACCATGCCTATACATCGTACTCAACATTTAGCAATTAGCAAATAATACTCTAATCCTATTCCCTCAAGCCAAAGTTAGATCAAACACTTACCTCAAATGCTCCAAAATCAACTCAAGCCTCTAGTATAGCTTTACCCCTCGAATTCAGCTCCAACTCAGTCAAATCTATGAAATAACGACTTTACAATATTAATAATAGCTAAACAAACTAAACCAAATGCCTAAATATGAATTTCTAAGTTTTCTTCCCAAAATTCCAAAAATTGACCCCAGACCCGCTTGGTCAAAACACGAGGTTCGAACCAATTCCATGTTACCCATTCCCCTACGAGCCCGGATATACAATTTATTTTCAAATTCGATCCCAAAACGAGGTCTAAATCAAAGAAAATTAAAAAGCCCTAATTCTACCCTTTTCCCCAATTCTTACCATGAACTACATGATTTAGGTCTACGATTTTGATAAATGATGATAGAAAATGAAGAAAACGAGTTAGATAATACTTACCTAAGAAGCTTTGGTGAAGGATAGCTCTAAAAATCGCCTATGTGCTGCGGAGAAGATGAACTCGTGTATTTTGGGTGAAAAATCTCGTTACTGGTCTGTTTTTAGGCTTTAAAAATAACTGGGCGAATTTTCCCTACACGATCGCGGAAATAGGGATGCGATCGCGAAAGGTCCCACTGACTGGTCATCGCGATCGCGTGGATAGTAACGCGAACGCGTAGAAGAAATAATGGGGGTCCAAAAGTTTGGTCTATGCGAACGCGAGTCTACTGGTGCGAACGCATTGAAGGAAATGCTGAAGCTACGCGATCGCGTGACCGAGTACGCGAACGCGGAAGAGGAAAGAGCCAAAGGAACGCGAACGCGGGCTGAAGATTGCAATCGCGAATGAGGGAACAACTGTGCAAAAATTGCAGATTTTCTGCAACTTTCTCTAAGGCCAAAAACATCCCGAACCACCTCCGAATCACTCCCGAGCCCTCGGGGCTCCTAACCAAACACACACACTAACTCAACAACCTCATACGAACTTAACCGAGCGATCAAATCGCCAAAAGAACATCAAAATCAATGAATCAACCCTCAAAATCATCATTTTTCATTCTAACTTCATAAACTTCAAATTTTAGATATTTAGGTCCGAAACACGTCAAATGACGTCCGATTTCGACCAAATTTCACAGGAAGCGCTTAAACCATATATAAGACTTGTACCGGGCGTCGGAAGCAGAATACGAGCCCGATACCACAGCCTTTTAATCAATTTTCATTTCCGTTTTCCTTAATAATTTCAGAAAAACAATTTCACAGAAAAATTCTTTTCTCGGGCTCTAGACCTCGGAATTCGACTCCGGGCATATGCCCGAGTCCCATATTTTTCTACGGACCCTGCGGGACCGTCAAATCACGGGTCCGGGTCCGTTTACCAAAAATGTTGACCAAAGTCAACTTTAATCATTTTAAAGCCACATTTTTAATTTCCACAGAATTTAACATATAAGCTTTCCGGCTACGNCTAGACACCGGTGTATAGATACTCGTCACCATGCCTATACACCGTACTCAACATTTAGCAATTAGCAAATAATACTCTAATCTTATTCCCTCAAGCCAAAGTTAGATCAAACACTTCCCTCGAATGCTTCAAACTCAACTCAAGCCTCTGGTATAGCTTTACCCCTCGAATTCGGCTCCAACTCAGTCAAATCTATGAAATAACGACTTTACAATATTAATAATAGCTAAACAAACTAAACCCAATGCCTAAATATGAATTTCTAAGCTTTCTTCCCAAAATTCCAACAATCGACCCCGGGCCCGCTTGGTCAAAACACGAGGTTCGAACCAATTCCATGTTACCCATTCCCCTACGAGCCCGGATATACAGTTTGTTTTCAAATTCGACCCCAAAACGAGGTCTAAATCAAAGAAAATCGAAAAGCCCTAACTCTACCATTTTCCCCCAATTTCAACCCTAGATTACATGATTTAGGTTTCTAAACTCATTAATTAATGAAGGAAGATGAAGGAAATGAGTGGGAATTTACTTACCCAAGAAGCTTTGGTGAAGAAGTGCTCAAAAATTCGCTCAAGAGCTGTGGAGAAGAAGGACTCGTGTGAAATATGGACTAAATCCCGTCACTGTTCTGTTTTGGAATTAAAATATAACTGGGCGAAATTTACTCATCGCGTGCGCGACTGGCTGGTCGCGTTCGCGATGAGTAACACTGGGAAGACCATCGCGTTCGCGAGCTGAAGGATGCGAACGCGCAGAGTAAAAGGTTGGGGGTCCAGGAGTTGTTCTATGCGAACGCGTGGGACTTCACGCGAACGCGATGAAGGAGTTCTGTAGAGCTAAACGATCGCGAGGGTACAAACGCGTTCGCGAAGGGGAAAAGGAGACTCAGCCCTCAGGGTCAAATAACCCTACGCGAACGCGGGGCTGGAACACGATCGCGAAGAAAGAGGGAGTAAGGCATCGCGAACGCGGGATGAAGAATGCGATCGCGAAGAGGAAATGGGCTCTGCAACAGCTGAAGCAAAATCTGCTATTTTTCTATGTTTGAAATCACTCCGAAACACCTCCGAAACACTCCCGAGCCCTCGGGGCTCCTAACCAATCACACACACTAACTCAACATCCTACGAACTCAACCGTGCGATCAAATCGCCAAAATATCATCAAAATCAATGAATTAAACCTCAAAATCATCACTTTTTCATCAAACTTCATAAACTTTCATTTTTTTTAGATATTTAGGTCCGAAACACGTCGAATGACGTCCGATTTCAACCAAATTTCACAGAAAGCGCTTAAACCATATATAAGACTTGTACCGGGCGTCGGAACCAAAATACGAGCCCGATACCACAGTCTTTTAATCAATTTTTCATTTCCATTTTCCTTAATAATTTCAGAAAAATAATTTCATAGAAAAATTCATTTCTCGGGCTCTAGACCTCGAAATTCGACTCCGGGCACATGCCCTAGTCCCATATTTTCCTACGGACCCTCCGGGACTGTCAAATCACGGGTCCGGGTCCGGGTCCGTTTACCAAAAATGTTGACCAAAGTCAACTTTAATCATAATATATCAAAATTCATAAGTCTTTACACAGAATTCATATTTAAACTTTCCGGCTACGCGCCCCGACTGCGCACGCAAATCGAGGCAAGTAAAAATGAGGTTTTTAAGGACTCGGAAGCACGGGATGAATGAGAAAACAGGTGATGACCCTTTGGGTCGTCACAGGACCCCGTCCAAATATACCAACAAGTCTAACACACACGGACCTACTCGCTGCCTTAAATCACGCATAATCACATTGAAACGACGAATCGCACCTCAAATCAAACTTAAATGAACTTTGAACTTTCAACTTCCATAACCTGTGCCGAAACATAGCAAACCGACCTGGAATGAGCCAAAATTTTGCACACAAGTCCCAAATGACAAAACGAAGCTACTCCAATTCTCGGAACCACAGTCTGAATCCGATATCAAAAAGTCCACTCCCGGTCAAACTTTCCAAAAATCCAACTTTCGCCATTTCAAGCCAAATTCAACTATGGACCTCCAAATCACAATCCGGACACGCTCCTAAGTCCAAAATCACCCAATGGAGCTAACGAACCATCAAAACTCCAATCCGAGGTCAAATACTAGAAAGTCAAACATGGTCAATTCTTCCAATTTGAAGTTTCCTAGTCGAGAATCATTCTTCCAAATCAATTCCGAATAACCTGAAAACCAAAACCGACGATTCTCACAAGTCATAATACATCATACGGAGCTACTCATGCCCGTAAACTACCGAGCGAAGTGCAAATGCTCAAAATGACTGGTCGGGTCGTTACATCCTCCCCCACTTAAACATACGTTCGTCCTCGAACGTGCCCAGAGTTCTTCCAAAGCTGCCAAACCGTCGTGTAACCTTCCCATGCACATACCTGGAGGTGATCCCACATCACCCTATCCCATATAGGTCTGATAACACAACATAACTAAAATTTCTTAATTCAGCCTAGCGCATAAGCCTTAGAATCCAATTTCCAACATCCAAAATTTTCTATAAGATCAGAATCTCGCATCTACACACTATATAAGTCTGAACAAGCTGTATCAAGCCATATCCATAACCCAAGAAGTAATCACTTGACACACCACATGACTCGCATACTCGTAGCAAAATTTTCGATCACAGTAACTGCTCAAAACAACCCAATACCGGTAATAAATCTCATATAAAAAAAAACCTCGTTCTAAAACTTTCGTACTCTGCCGATGATAATAGAAACACGCAGAAACTCATAACCACTCACCAGATCAATAAATCATAGAACTCTCTCTCCCTCGACAAGAGCTATAGCCCAATCTCTAAATCGACTCCCGATATTATCCTTCCAAATATACCGCAATCAGATCTGATAGCACCCATTCTAGGCCCGACGACTTCATCTTATCGGATACAAGCTGCTCTGCTGACACGCCACACCAATACTACACAGAGCCACAAATCGTGCAATCCGTGCACCAATACGCAACAATTCAAATATACTCAATCATGAAAAAAAATGACTCAAACGAGAGAACCATCCTGTAGGCTCAATAAGTACTGCCACAACGAAATGCTAAAACCCCACACTGCAGAACTATGACACACGAACCTAACACAAAGGATCATATCTCAACATAACCTCGCTGCAATACGTGACCCCATCCAAATACTGGTCCATATGAGATACCTCAAGCCACCCTGCTCAAAATCAATAACCACGCGCAATTCAACATCAAGTACCCAAAGTGCATTACCACAACCACGGAGAAGCAAATGACGCGATGTCACACAAGCCCGGAAGAACATAACCAATGTGCAATCAATATGCAATGCCCAAATACCCATCTCGCTCAAATTCCGCTATAAAGCCCAAATAGAACCGCACCATGTGTGCATACAACCAACGAATCACAACCCCTTGTGGCATAGAGGAGTAACTCATAGAACATATCAGAACTCAAATAAGCTCAACTCTAACCGAATGGCACATCCCTCAACCATAGAGGTACGGATCCAACCAATCCGACCCGGTGTAGGATACATATCCTAATTGGGCCTACCAATGGACCCCTGATCAATCATGGTCATCCACAGATAGATAAATAACCCTCCGAAGGTCCACAATCACCTAACCATAACACATATCATCCTCTGCCTAGCTTTGGCCACATTTTTCACAGTCCCAACCACGAAACAATCTTCCCCTAAAAACTCCCAGTCTCCAAATCCATAGAATACATGAATCACCATAACTGATTACAATTCCATCGCCTGTATGTCTAACACGTCTCTCATACACAATCATCCCGTAAGGAATACTTCTATGATCCCTCTGCGCCGCATAGCAAAAATTTAAATATCAGCAATAGATCAACCCGGCGAGTACTACAATACCAATGAAGCATCCGCAAGCCATAGCATAGTGCGCCTTCTGAAATGTACACTCTTCTCAGGAAATACCAAATATCAACATCATTCCCCAATTCATCTAAAACCGTCCATGCTGCCTAATAATTCATAACCTTCCTTCCAAGACTGAACTGTGACCTTACACGTGCAGATCTTAATCCCACACAACCCACTGCATCAATCATGCCAACATATGAAAAGTGTGAGAATCTCATAATCCACCCCGAGGCACAAGCAAACTATATACCCAATTAGCTAGTAACCTTTCATTTGATCTCATCTAGGAGAAAAATCATAATACGCAACATGTTCCTCATGCTAGTAGGAAATATCCACCTCGAACCATGATAGAAATTATCGAGAACTCTTCGAAACCCATTTTCACATAACCAGGCCATCAGAACTGAATCTTTCTAACTCAACCAAGCCACGCAGGTCACGAAACCCAAGATTATTGCCATAAACACCTGTAGGAACTCATTACATCATAAGTACCCAAAGAACCAATCGTATCCATTACTGTGTTGATCCATTCTACTACTAAATTGTCCCATAAGCCGCGGTATTTTCTCTTCCCAAAAGTACCACAACCGAGATACCCACTCTGAGGAGACCTTCTATGAATTTAAAGTTGTTCCTTTTACCTTTATGATACTGGAATGTAGAATCCATAGTGATGTAGAAATACCGTAAGTCCCGACAGCATCCGTGCAAATCTCAGATTCTAGCCATATACAAATCCACAAAGTTCTCAATTGCTACATATAAACCTTGCATCTACTAGAACCATTCTCAAGAGTCTTCCACTCTGCTCAAATCTCAACTAAACCAACCAAACAAACCGAACGACATGTATCCCATTTGCACACCAACACTCTAAGAAGTAATCCACACCTCTAATGATAGTATTCGAAATATAAGATATAGTTGTTTTCTATATATATCTGAACACATTCTATTTATTTTGTTGTAAATATATAAAATGTATAGCTAAGTCTATTATAGAGTAGAATCCGGTATCTATGTCTAATTTAAATTCTTCTAGACTTGAGGTAAGGCTTCTAGCAAATCCTTCTGGATGGGTATAGTTATTACGATTAATAGGCATTAACAGTAATATTGTTTTTGAAATATTTACTGGTTCAGTAAAATAATTTTACTGGCACGGTAAATATTTAGTGCTGTAAAAAAGGTTAAACTCTTATGTTGTAACATCCTACTCGGTACTCTCTCTCTCTTATTCTGTAGACCTATATCGTTACAGTATTATCAAAATTATGCCCTGAAATTACCCCTTCTATACTCTTTTTTTTATTTTTTTATTCCACTCTGTTCATCTCTTCTTTCCAATTTTTTAAAGAATTAATCTTTTCTAGTGTTCTTATTATGTTTTTATTATTTTCTTGAGTTTTATCGCCAAGGTTGATTATTAGATCTACCAAAGTATTATATTGTTTATCGTCAGTATGTAATATATGTTCTCCACTACTGAAATTGCACTTTATTACTGAATTGTCTTTTAATATTCTATACTTCTTTTCTGGATATATTTTTAAATCTAAATATTCTAGATTCTTTAATTTATCTATTTTGTTTAACCTAATGTTATCCAAATATTTTGGCTCTTAAAGAATTTTATTCTTTGGTTTTCTAAATATATTTCTCCCTCTATATATTGTATTTCCCACTCTAAAGCTGATATGGTTTCTGTACTAATACTACGCTTTACTATATAACTTGGTTCTCTATTTATTTTTAGATCTGATTTTTCTATTTTTCTGAAATTACCCCTTCTATACTCTTTTTTTTTATTTTTTATTTTTTATTTTTTATTCCACTCTGTTCATCTCTTCTTTCCAATTTTTTAAAGAATTAATCGTTTCTTAACTCTTTTTTCATTAAC
>NW_017674666.1:24091-89236 GCF_001879085.1 Nicotiana attenuata | reverse complement strand
AGTTGCCACGGTTGATGTGCGAACTGTGGTGCGGTATCCCAATAAGGCGAATGATAACTTCTCATGCCACTGCTTATGCTTTCTATCATCTTCCTTTGTATCTTCTTGATGTTCTTGTTGGCCGCTTCTACGGCTCCATTCATCTGAGGTCTGTAGGCTGTAGAATTCTTGTGTTTGATTTTGAATGTTTCACACATGGCTTCATCAAGTCACTGTTGAGATTGGAACCATTATCAGTGATGATCGACTCTGGGACGTCGAATCGACAAACGATGCGGTCGCGGACAAAATCTGCCACAACCTTCTTGGTTACTGCTTTATATGACGCTGCTTCAACCCATTTGGTGAAGTTATCAATGGCCACTAAAATAAACCTGTGCCCGTTTGATGCGGCAGGCTCAACAGGTCCGATGACATCCATTCCCCAAGTAGCGAACGGCCATGGCGAGCTTGTTGCATTAAGCTCATTTGGAGGCACTTTTATCATGTCTGCATGTATCTGACAACGATGGCATTTTCGGACATACTGGATGCAGTCTGTTTCCATAGTCATCCAAAAATATCCTGCTCGGAGTATTTTCTTTGCTAAGACAAAACCATTCATATATGGACCGCAGGTCCCTGTATGAACTTATTCTAATAACCTGGATGCTTCCTTTGCGTCAACACACCTTAGCAATCCTAAATCAGGAGTCCTTCGGTACAGGATTCCTCCGCTGTGGAAGAAATTGTTGGATAATCTTCGCAGAGTGCGCTTCTGAATAGCATTTGCAAGCTCTTGATATTTTCCTTCGGCCAAGAACTCCTTGATATCATGAAACCAGGGCTTTCCGTCTGCTTCTTCCTCGACATGAGCACAATAGGCTGGCTGATCATGAATCTTTACTAGAATAGGGTCTATGAAGTTCTTATCTGGATGCTGAATCATGAATGATAGAGTAGCCAATGCATCGGCAAACTCATTCTGGATCCTGGGAACATGCCGGAACTCTGTCTTTACGAACCTTTTCCCCAACTCTTGTACATGATGCAAATACGGGAGTATCTTGGAGTTCTTGGTCGCCCATTCTTCTCGGACCTGATGTATAAGCAAATCCAAATCTCCAATCACTAGCAACTCTTGGACGTTCATGTCAATAGCCATCTTGAGCCCTAAGATGCAGGCTTCGTACTCGGCCATATTGTTGGTGCACGGGAACCTGAGCTTGGCGGATACCGGATAATGCTGGCCGGTTTCTGATACTAGGGCTGCTCCTATGCCAACTCCCTTGAAATTTGCTGCTCTGTCGAAAAACATCCTCCAACCGTCATAGGATTCTGCAATGTCCTCTCCTATGAAGGATACCTCCTCATCAGGAAAATACGTCTTCTGAGGCTTGTATTCTCCGTCCACGGTATTTTCGGCAAGATGATATGCCAGTGCCTGTCCTTTGATTGCCTTCTGAGTCACGTAAACGATGTCGAAATCATTCAACAAGATTTGCCACTTGGCTAGTTTGCTAGTGGGCATGGGCTTCTGAAAGATATATTTCAGCGGATCCTTTCTTGATATGAGGTATGTGGTATAGGCACAGAAATAATGCCTCAACTTTTGAGCTACCCAAGTCAGAGCACAACAGGTGCGTTCTAATAGAGAGTAACGGGCCTCGTATGGAGTGAACTTTTTGCTGAGGTAGTAGAGGCTTGCTCTTTTCTCCCTGTTTCATCGCGTTGCCCCAGAACACAACCGAATGCTCCATCCAATACTGCAAGGTAGAGCAACAGCGATCTGCCCGATTCGGGCGGAACCAGAACTGGCGGCGTTGATAGGTATTCCTTGATTCTGTCGAAGGCTTTCTGACAATCATCGGTCCATTTAGTAGTGGCATCTTTCTTCAACATCTTAAAGATGGGCTCACAAATGACACTGGATTGAGCTATGAACCGGCTGATGTAGTTGAGTCTCCCCAAGAAACTCATGACCTCTTTCTTATTCTTTGGCGGCAGCAATTCTTAAATGGACTTAACCTTTGATGGATCCAACTCTATTCCTCGGCGACTTACGATGAACCCAGTAACTTTCCAGCAGGACCCCGAATGCGCACTTGCGGGATTCAGTTTCAGATTGTACCTCCTCAGCCTGTTAAAAAATTTCCTCAAATCTTCCATGTGATCAGTGGCCTTCTTGGACTTGATGATAACATCATCTACGTACACCTCGATCTCCTTGTGTATCATGTCATGAAAAATGGTAGTCATGGCCCTCATGTAGGTGGCCCCGACATTCTTTAACCCGAACGGCATCATCTTGTAACAATACATCCCCATGGTGTGATAAAAGCCATTTTCTCAGCGTCTTCCTCATCCATCCATATTTGATGATACCCAACAAAACAATCGACAAATGACTGCAACTCGTGCTTGGCGCAGTTGTCAATAAGAATATGTATGTTTGGCAAGGGGAAGTCGTCTTTCAGACTGGCCCGGTTGAGGTCCCGGTAGTCGACACAAACTCTGACCTTCCCATCCTTCTTCGGCACTGGCACAATGTTGGCTAACCATGTTGGATACTCTACTACCCTGAGGACCTTGGCTTGACCTGCTTGGTGACTTCTTCCATGATTTTCAAACTCATGTCAGGCTTGAACTTCCTGAGCTTCTGTTTTACCGGCGGACATGCTGGGTCCGTTGGCAGTTTGTGGGCTACAATAGATGTGCTGAGACCAGTCATATCATCATACGACCAGGCAAATGTGTCATCATATTCCCTTAGAAACTCTGTGTATTTTTCCTTTTCTGAGGGTGACAGATGAACACTGATGTGCGTTTCCTTGACATTCTCTGTATCCCCCAAGTTGATAACCTCAGTTTCGTCCAAGTTAGACTTAGGCCTATTCTCAAAGTTCTCAACTTCTTTAACAACCTCTTCTGGTATATCATCCTCTTCTGAGTCTATATCCGTTTGTTGCGTTGTCTCGTTGCAAGTCACAATCGTCGGTTCATCAAGATAAGTAATAGTAATGCTGTGTAAATAAAGTAAACGATAGAAAAATAATAAGCGCTTTGATATAAGAAACTGAAATGCTTTGATAAACTTCATAATTGTTTTGAACATTGGAGCTCTTATTTTCGAAAATAAAATGCGGAAAGAAAATCAACTAGCGAAAAATAAAGATGATGCATGGTGCTTTGTTCAGCCTTGCTACCCCGAAGCTCTCCGGGTCGTGGTGGTTCTGATGGACCAATTACGCGCTCCTCGGCTCACAACTTGTATGGAAGGGCCTCCCTCTCCTTCCTCCTCAAAAATGACACAGCAGTCCATATTGTCGTCTTCCAAACACAGATTCCTCATTGCTGCCAGTGCTTCCTCTTCTTCTGACCTATATATGACATCTGCCGGCTGGAAAGTCTGCTCCAGGAGAGGTATCGGATGCTCCAGTGGGTAGTAGGGACTGCGCCATGGTGGCGACCAGTGGTTGAACTCCTCCCAAGTGTATTCATACCCCAAACCAAAAGTGGTACCATGTTTCTTCAGCTTGATGGGTTTGGCGATTCCCTGGAGGTTCTTGCCGAGCCCCTTGCCAGGTTCATATCCGCTCCAATTCAGTATACTTTCGATCTTGTCATCCCACCACTTATCCTTGTCTACGGCGTTGACTCGCTCAATGTGATGGTAGGTTTCTCCGCCTATCTTCCTTCTTCCTCCGATCGCTGGGATGGTCTGGCGACTGTATATGGGATTACTACCGTCGCCATGAATAATCACCTCTTGGTGATTCCACTCGAACTTCACTGCCTGGTGCAGGGTTGATGCTACAGCTCCAGCGGCGTGAATCCAAGGTCGTCCCAACAAAAGTTGTAGGACGCTGGGATGTCTATCACTTGAAAGTCGACATCGAACCAAGTTGGTCCCATCTGCAGACACAAACTGATTTCCCCAATGGTGGACCTTTGGGAGCCGTCGAAAGCTTTGACGTTGATGGCTCCATCTTTGATCTCATGCAGGCCTTTCCCTAATGTTCGGAGAATCACCAAGGGACAAATGTTGAGGCTGGACCCTCTTAATCAAAATCCTGGTGATGAAATAATCCTCGCATTGCACAGTGATGTGCAGCGCTTTGTTGTGGCTCAACCCTTCAGGTGGCAGCTCATCTTCGTGGAAAGTAATTTTGTGACTTTCCAATACTTGCCCCACCATGTTCGCCATTTCTCCTCCGGTTATATCGCTGGGTACATATGCCTCACTCAGTATCTTCATCAAGGCGTTCTTATGTGTATCGGAGCTTTGTAGCAGAGCTAGGATGGAGATCTGTGCTGGCGTCTTGTTCAACTGATCGATGACTGAGTACTCCTTTGCTTGTATCTTCCTCCAGAGGTCATCAGGAGGAGTTTCGGTGGATCGTCCAGTGGCCTACTTACTTGATTCAACCAAATGTTCCGGAGTATAAACCCTACTAGTTCGGGTCATACCCTGTGCTGCAATTGCTTCTCCAGATTTGGTTTTCCCTTTCCTCCTCGCCTCAGCGGTGTAATCCCAAGGAATGGCCTTCGTACGGAATGGTGCTATGGCTGACATTGCCACCGGGATGGGTACCATCGCTTTGGGAGGTAACACAGCAGCTTCAAATGGTACAGGTACTTTTGGGGACCCAAACTCAACCTCAATCGGTTCTGGCGTCTTTGTAGAAGATGGTGTTTCAAAGTCGAGTGGTACGTACATGTTTACTTCAGCATCCCCCGAGGGCTGGATCTAGACTATAATCGGATTAAGAGTGACTGTTGGTTTCTTTGGATCGTCACCCTCCGCAATCAATCCAATCGACCCTTTGGGGTCCCAATCATCTTCTATTTCTATCATATGAACGCCTCCCCCTTTGTGGTCAGGCAGAGGGTTGTTGCGGATGTTCGGAGCAGGCTCCTTTGCTACAATGGTTTGTTGTCAATCAAGGCCTGAATCTTGTCCTTCAGGGAGCGGCACTCATCAATGGTATGACCCTTCATGCCGGAATGGTATGCACAGGTTTTGTTCGGGTTGACCCATTGGGAAGGATTTTCTGGAGTTATGGCGGGGATAAGGGTGACGTAACCAGTGGCTTTAAGCCTTTCATACACCTGGTCGATTTGGTTCGGCAATAGCGGTGTACTGTTTGGGGGGTCTGCGGTCGAAGTTTGGCCGGGGTCTAGGGAAATTTTGGCGAGGTGATTGATAGTGAGAGGGCTGAGCATTATAGGCTTGGTAGACGGGTGAGGGTTAGGAATATCTTGGTGAGGTAGGTTGATATATGGGAGGTGGAGATGATTGGTAAGTAGGTGGTGGAGCTTGGTAGGAAGGCGGGGGTGCTTGGTAATTAGGGGTAGGTTGATATGTGAGAGGAGATACTGGGTAGGTTTGGTATTTTATTGGGGATTTTGTTCTCTGTGCAACCATCACGGCACTCACATCCTTTTTCTTGGACGTGCCACCAGACTGCAGAGCCTTGTTGGTAGCCTGCAATGCCTCAAAATTAGTGACCATACCACTTTTAATGCCTTCCTCGATCCTTTCCCCTAGCTTGATGATGTCGGAGAATTTCTGGCCTTCAATCAGCATCAACCTTTCATAATATTGTGGGTCCTGAGCTCGGACGGAAAACCTGTTCATTTCTTCTTCTTCTAAGACCGGCCTGACCTTAGCCGCTTCTGATCTCCAACGAGTAGCATACTCGCGGAATGTCTCTGTAGGTTTCTTCTTCAAATTCTGGATGTAGAATACATCTGGCGCATTCTCCATATTGAATCTGAACCTGTCCATGAAATCGGACGCCATACCTACCCAGCTTGTCCACTTCTTGGGGTCTTGGCTAATGTACCAAGATAGAGCATCCCCTTTCAAACTTCTCATGAAGAGCTTCATGCGAACCTTTTCATCTCTTCCAACCCCGACCAGCTTATCGCAGTATGTCCTCAAATGGATTCTAGGATCCCCTGTGCCATCAAACATTTCAAACTTGGGAGGTTTGTACCCCTCCGGAAGTTCGACATCTGGCTGAATGCAAAGGTCCTCATAATTCAGCCCCTCGATACCTTTGTTTCCTTCAACACCCTGGACTCGGCTAGTCAGCTTTTTGAGTTCTACGGCCAGGTTCCTGATGAGAGAGTCTTTGTCATCAGACTCCGGTGTGCTTGAAATAGGTCGAGTATATTGTGGTATGGTTTCCACATAGATGGGGGTGTGGTGGGGATGATCATTTGTGGAGTTTAGTGGTTCGGGAATGAGTAGTGGGGTGTTGTTCGAAATGTGGCATGTGTTGCAGTGGTGATGGGGAGCGGATTGGTTTTGTGGTTTTGGGATGTTTTGTGGAGGTGTAGGATTTGGAGCATTGACATCCGGGGTAGTGAGGGAAAATGAAAAGTTTGCCAAGTTCCGAACTTGGTCCAGTTCTTCCTGAAATTTCAATAACTTTTGGTCAAGCTGGGAGGCACTTTCCTTGGAAACCTTAATACCCTGAGAAGTCTCTACACTTTCAACCGAGCTCTCCTTCCTGATGTTGCTCAAGTCTTCCATTTTTCCCTTGTTCTTGTTTTTGATAGGACTTGGGGAGTAGGATGATGTTGCCAGAGTGCACGAACTAACCTTTTGGGGAGGGGAATAAAATAAAAGTAAAAACAAAAAGGTAACAAGTCAGTAAGGATTATGAGAAGAAAACGTTGCAATATTTAAACACATAGTGCAAGAATATAAATCGTGTCCTAATTTGGGTGCCTCGTTGTGCCCGAGGTAGGCCTAGCGACAAGTTGATTTGGAGAACTTATAATGCCAAATGCCTCATTTTATTAATAACTAATAAGACGAATCCCGACACCAAAATAGCAGAAATAAAACGTCACTAATGGTCGTGGGCCTTATTATATTAAAGCAAAAGAAAGACTCCTAACTACTTGGTCCCAGAAGGTTCTTCCCCAGACTCGGCATCTTTAGCTCCATCGAACAGCTTCACCAGCTCACGCAGTCCAAGCAGCAAGTAAGCTCTAGCCAAGTGTCTTCCTTCGCTTCCCTCAGCATTCTGGCAGTTTTCGATCTTTTGGATAAACTTCCTTTCCAATTCTACCAAACCTCGCTCCAAATACCCTAGTCGTTTGTTGGCGCTGATAGCCATATCCTTCCATTCCTCGATCAACTTTTGATGAGCTTCTTGAATTTCCCGGTGTTTATTCTCGTGCTCATGAATCCTCTTACGCAATTGGTTGTACTTAAACCGTTCCTCAGCCTTTTCATCGACGACCCTGTGACCTTGAGCAAACCCTAGTTGTCCCAAGCCTTCATGATCATCTTCCAGCCAACCTGAGTAGTATGGTGAACAACCGGCGTGGTATCTATCCGGCTCAATAGAGTCTTTTTCCAGTATGATTTTGCAGTGCCACATGTGCTGAGCTTGGCACTTATGAGGGCTATCGTCATCTTGAAAATTGGCCTTAAAATGACCCATTTTGTCGACCCTTGGTATAACCTGCTTCCTTCCTGCCTGTCTCATGACTCAGAGAGGGACATAAGGATAAGTTTCTCTCAGGCTGATGAGAATAAGAAACGGTGCATCCCGAGATCGGACAATGAACTCTTCAGTAAGGAACCATTCGAACACCCACTGCACTTGGTCTTCTTTCAGATTTTCAAACAACCCTACCCATCCTTTAGCGTCTTCTGGTTGAGCGAACTTGTTAGGCATATAGTTCATTCGCCTTGGCTAATGGAAGGCGATATGATCATCCCAGTCCCTGCGTAGGATCTCTTGCCGATATTCACCCCTTTGGAGGTGCTCCATGAGCCAGAGTTGGAGTAGTAAGTTACAGCCCTCAAAGTGATTGGGCCCTTGCTGACATTTTCCTAGGGCTCGGTATATCTCTGCGACAATCATTGGTACTATGCTGAAAGGCTGCCCGCCAATCCCTTCCATTAGAGTCTTGGTAATCATGGCCAGTCTGGTATGGATCCTAGCCTTCTTCATCGAAAATACTATCATCCCCAAAAAGCAGAATATGAAGATAAAGACTCTTCTGTGGATATGCCCCAATGAGGTGAGGGCAAATTCATTTGGGTAGGTGCAGTAGGTCTTGCTATGGTCGTACCTCTCGTATAGATATTCAAAAGGAATGTAAGAGTCCATCAAACAAGTCAAATCTAGGTTTTTCTTTAGCCCCATCATCTTGAGGAAACCCCTACCCTTGCGATTTTCTGGCATAAGAAAACCCGGAGTCTCCCAAGGAATACCAGCTAACCCTCCTATTTCTTCGAGCAAAGGGGTCGTTTCAAGGTCCCCAAAGCGAAACACTAATCTATCACTGTCCCAGAATAAGGTTGTAGCCTCTATGATTTTGTTGTCGGGCTGGATTTCCAAAAGGGAAGGCAAATTTCCCAAGTATTTGCGGACGAGAGTCTGATCACTGGAGGGAAGGTCTTCCCACCAGCTTAGCAACCTTGGGTGAATGTTGGTTACCATGCCGAATCTGGGGACTTCATGCCTCATTTTCTGCAAAACAAAGTGTTAGACCCTTACCCCACCGGACTCGACTATTTAAGCCAATAATTAGCATAAACGACATTTAGTTCTCCAAATAAATGCACAGAATATGGTGGTGTCTGTTTGGGTTCCAAGGAAACCCAGTGGACTTTGGACAAGGCTATCTTAAAGAGTCATTATGTGGACAGCATAACTGACTCGACTAGGTTTGACAGTGATGCATGCACAGTGAAAACAGAGTAAGGTTTCTATGGGGTATTAGACTGGTACCCTTGAGCGGACAACTCAAGAGGGAAAGGCACGGAACCGTCGACTGCACCGCTGATCGACTGGTTTTACCGCAAATACGCCTTTACCAAATTTAGGGGGTGATATATTGGAAGGGCGCAACCACTCATTATAAGCGTTTCTATGGTATTTGTTTGGCACGAGTGGAATATGATGTTGAAGATGCAGTTACAAGAATGAAACAAGTTGTCACGTATTTTCACGTTCATAAAATAATGATTACAATGATTGCTTATAATTACAACAGTATTGAAAGAAAGCAGTAAAGGCATTAAAGAAAATAAAAACAAAGAGCCAAGTAAGTTTCGAAGTAGAAGAGAAATAAAGACATTAAATAAAAGCAATAAAGAAGCAATAAAGTCACAAATAACATGTAATGGTAAAAGCCTAAAAGAAAATTCCCCAGCAGAGTCACCATGCTGTCGACGCCCCCTTTTTCCTCTTTTAAAAGGCGAAATCGGGTTTACGACATTTTGGGCTGACAACTCTATTCCTTTTGGGAATTTGGGTTTGAGATTTAGAAGAGTCGCCACCTAATGATTAAGTGCATTAGGACACCAAAAAAAAATTTAAAAGGAAGAAGAACCAGAGAACGGGTAAGGGCTTGAAATTATCTCAGGGGGAAGGTGTTAGGCACCCCCGAAGATCCACTAGTGTGGTTCCCGGCCATGTTATAATTGTGACTTTAAAACAAATAAGCATACAAGACAACTTCCACATAATGATTACAAGTAGGAATGTAAAAAGGTTAAATAAGCATGCTGGAGTCAGAAAATAGGTGGTTTCACAGTTGTTTCAAAGAATGTATAAGTGCAGAAAATAAGGATCAAATAGCGAATGCGAACAATCAGACGAAAGAAATGAAATGGGCGGAAGTTTTAAAAGGAAACAATGCTGGAAATTCAAAGAGGTTTTAGATGACGTGAAGCGAAATACAAGGTTTAAAGAGCTGGAAACTGACAGTTTAAAGAAAACAATAATGAAAGTACATAAGGAGAAGGGGTCCTAGGTTTACAAATAACATGGATCATCCACACAACACCCAGTAATCAATTATCCACGTGGTGTTATCGTGTGATCATCATATCCATGTCTACCCTTCCCACCCCGTTAAGGTATTGAAGCGCAGAATAGTATCGTTAATTATTGCATGCTATTACCCGTCCCGATCCTATCAGTCCCGGAGGCATTGAGACCACTAATCCTAAAGGGGAGGGAGTTGGGGCCTTTCAGAAGTTTTATAAGGATAAAAGTCTAGGCGACAAACAAAACACATAATCAAATAGGGGAGAATAAAACAGCAGTTACGGCTCACACAGGTCTCCTCACTTAAAAGCAAATATATAGCATGACTTCAAATACTGGTTAGGGTCTGAATTAAATTTAAAAGCGTTAGGACAGGTGGCTGATTTAGCACATACTTTCAGATAAGAAGTCCGAATTAGACCTGCCTGCTGGTTGTAATTATTAAAGACTGGCAAAGTTGATTAATTACCTAAAGGTTTCCCTAGGTGAAACCTATAAGCATGATATCTGACAATGCAAAAGTATATTGATTTTAAAGAAGGCTTGCTGGTTATAGAAAAAAATGAGTTCTGCAGATTAAACGACATTGCTACTGATTTTAAACTTGTAAACGAGCTAGACGATTCAGATTCATTAGTTATCCCTATAGGCATGCTTTCTAAGCGTAATTGACTTAGGACATTTGTAAGAGTGCAGGAATCCTATAGGTATGGTCTCTGGAGTACATTTGTTATTTTAACCTATGGATTGTTTGCCTAAGGGGAGTACGCAAAAGTGCAGAAACTTATAGGCATGATTTACAATGCAAGTGAATAGCTTATAGGCAGGATTTCTATATGCAGTAATGAATAACTTATAGGCAGGATTTCTATGTGCAGTAATGAATAACTTATAGGCAGGATTTCTATATGCAATAATGAATAACTTATAGGCATGATTTCTATATGCAGTAATGAATGACTTATAATTGCAAAAGTAAACCTAAAGCATGATATCTACCCCATATGCATAACATGAAAGTCCTTCCCCCCATTTTACTATACACCCCATAAGTCATTACAAGGTTATTACAACTTGAATGAATCCAGAAAAGTGAAAAAATAAAATACATCAAAAATTAAAATTCCAACCAAGGAGAGCCTAATTCAGACTCCTAGTCTGACGTATGGAATAAACCAACTTCCAAGGACCAGATTCTCCAAAGACTTTCTCTCATTTGGGATGTGTCAAAGTTCCAAGGAGTTTCCTGAACTCCAGGCAATGCTTACACCCCAAATATCATTGTAGAAATATAGTGCAGTGTGGAAAGGCCAGCCCTCAAATGTCCAAGTTCAGAGGGAACTCAAGGTTCCCAAAGCAAGGCTCATAGGAGGGGGGCAGAACTTAGAGTCTAAGAGTAAGTATAAGTGCAACAGAGGAGGAATTAGGGAAGGCCATGGCAGGCTAGTGGTCATGCCTAGCAATTAGGATGCTGGCACACCCCTGACCAGCCTATCAGCCAAATCTTAGGAGTTAGGATCTATTGAAGATCAAGTTCACACCTGAGCAGTAATTTGGGTACTGCCAGGCCAAAACCTTAACTCAGATACATAGAGGGGGATAGGGGTAGGGATTTATAATAGAAACAGTTTTAAAGAAAGAAACACACATAGCTAATCACTGAACATGAACGGCAAAGTAAATAGTAAAGCTGAAACTATAAACACATAGGGGTAATGGGGTAGGGAGCAATTGTTCATAAGGAAGAGAAGCAGGCAATAACATATAGGCATTTTAAATCAGATGTTACACTTTACAAAGGGTAGAAAGTAGACATGCATACAAGACTGTAAATAAACACATTGGGGTGGTACTGGAATTAATTTAGGACATACCAGTTTCAAAGAAGCAAGTAAAGAGAAGCAGTAGTCTTGTAAAAGCCAAAGTGCAAACAAGAAGCAAGAATGCTCTAAGTATAAGTTCAGAAGACAATCGTGATTATGATTTTTAAGAGTTTGTCCCTTTCTCCTTAAGGAGTCATGTATTTATAGTGTAGAAAGCAGGCAGAAACAAGGCAAGAAATAATTTTGAAAGCTGATTGCTAATCAATTACACGAAAATTTCCCTTAATTAAGGGGTTCAGATTCAAACAGGCATAACTAATTAAGGAAATAAATTAATTAAACTCTTTTCAAAGCAGTACAAGAGGGGTACATACATAATAGTTATTTAAGGGCAGGGTTTTGACAGTACACGGTTGTATAATTAAGGAAAGAGAGTCAATTAACAACCACGAAATCAGAATTCCAAATACTTGGTGTGAGTGAACCCAGTCAAAAAAGGGGGAAGAAAGGTTTTACCTAAGGAAAATCAGTAACAATCAATCAAACCCTAAAAAATAAGATTCTAATCAATCATAAGTTGGAAAACCTTTTCAGAAGAAAGAATTCATCACACATATAAAAACATACAGCCATGCTTAAACACGAAGAACTATCATGCTTATCAGTAGAAGAGTCTAGCATAGAAAAAGTTCAGAGTCGTAAATAAAGGAGTTCAAACTCAGCTCATAGACTCAGAATGAGTCTAAAAGAGTTAAGGGTTCCAAAATAGAACCCCAGTTCAAACATTAGCTCAAACCTTGGTAAAACCCCCAAATTCTAGGGTTTCCAACTCGAATCAGAGATAAGGAGGCAACAGGCTCAGAGATTTCTTTCAGAAACTCATGTGAAAGCAAATAGATACAATAGCAAATTCGAAACAACAGAGTGAAGAAACTGATTTGAAGCATAGTGAGAGTAGAAGGAACATGTTCAAGAAAAACCTGGACTTAAACAAATTCAGGAGAGAAAAGAGATAGTATAACACTTAAGAAAAACAGTAGAGGAAACATGTTTAAAGGGAACTCAAACAAGGTCCAGTAGAAGGCAAACAAAGAACTAAGAAACTTAGCAGAAAATACAGTAGAGGAACACAAGGATATCAGAAAAACATAGCCAAAGAACACATAGGGAAACATATAAACATGTGAGAGCATGGTATAGAAACACAATAGGAAGATGAAACATAGAAAGCACAAAAGAACACGTATAGTAGTAAGAAAGCAGTAGAAACACATGTGTGGTAAAAGGACATAAACACATAAGCACAGTGAGGACAAATACACATAGAAAAGAAAAGTCGGAGAAACACTTTGAACTTTCAGAAACCCTAAATCGGAAAGAAGTAAGTTTTGAAAGAAAAAATTGGGGAAAATGTTTAAAAACTCAAGTAGAGCACAGATATAGAATAGATCTAAGAAAACAATCAGAGAAAACCTCGAATATCTAGGGTTTCAGAGGAATCCTAAAACGAGAAAGGCTTGGAAAAGGTCCGATCTTTGTTGGAAAGGTCAGAGATAGGCTCATAGGACCAGGATACGCTGGAGCAAGGCCGGTGATGGCCATGAAAACTCGAGCAGGCACAGGTCTGGATGAAGGCCTTTGATGTTTGGCCTTGATTCTTCAAATATCGAGCACACAGGAGTAATGGGGAGTGAGTATAAGGTTACCATGGCCGGAGGAGCCATGATTTCTGGTGGGTCTTGAGGTCGGAGATGGTGAGAGAGGCTAGGGTTTCGAGAGAGTTCGAGAGTGGAAAGGAATTCAGGGGCGGCTGATAGAGTGAAATGAGTTAGGGTTAGGGGTTTGGGTGAATTAAAATGTTAAGGGGAAATCGTGGGCGTTGATCAGATTGATCAACGGCCTGGATTAAAAGGGACTTGGGTCGGGTGGTTCTAAATGGGTTAACGGTTGGATTAAATGGAATTGGGCTGGTCCGAAATTGATTTGAAATTGGGTCAATTAGGGGGGTTAATTTGGCTATAATTGAAATGCAAATGAGGCCATATTTTAAATAGCCAGTTTTTTCCTTTTAATTTATAAAAATAGTAAAAAAATGATTTCGAAAACAAATTAAAAATACTGGATCAGTTAATTAATACAAATATTAATTTAAAAATATTGGAACCAGTTTCATAATTATAAAATGCTGTTAATTCTGAAAACAGGCTAAAATTGCAATTGTATGCAATTTGGCTTTTAAAATACCAAATAAATTTGTAAAAATGTATAAAAAAAATAACCTAGCTACATTTTGGTATAAATATGAGAATAAAATAAGTTATTCACCGAAAAAAATAATTTTGGGAATAATTATTGGTTTTTGTACTGCTAAAATGGGCAATAAATTGATTTAAAAAATCCTTTAAAAATTAGGAAAAATACTAAAACACTTGGGCATACTTGTATATGCATACATATGCTATTTCGAAAGTATTTTGCATATAAAAAATATACGGGAAAAATTGGGTATCAACAAAGCAAATAAGCCTTAGAGCCCAATTCCTACATCCGGAATTCTCTGCCAGGCATGTTCCAACATACGCTCACCGTATCAATAACTACCCGCAGCACCAAAACATGACTGCATACCTTAGCTGAATTCACACCTTGCACCACTTTTCTCACAGGACCACAATAACATTCTCTGATCAAATTAGTCGAAATTCCACGAATCAGATGCTCACAACGCACCTCATGATATATATAAGTCTTGTTCCAACTCCCACAATACCGCAATGACAGAAGAGATGTGAAGAATTCATAACCAACTGCCGAGCCGACAAACCGTTGAGCCTATACTCCTGACAAGAATCATTACCTTATTATGAACCAAATAATGGTATTTGCTCTTTAATATACTTCATATAATTCGATCGCATTGATCCTAGATCCAATAATCTTGTCTCACCCAGTACAAACTGCTCAGGCAACAAGCCACCCCAGACATGACAAAAAGTCTCATATGATACCGCGATGTGCCAATAGGCTGCCAATTCGAACGCGATACAAAAGGAAAACGAACTCTGGAAGGGACTACTCAACTCACGCTGCTAATATGGACTTTCCTCGGAAAATGGAAAACAAGACAAAAAAATTAGAATACAGAAAACTGTACTCAACATCACACTGTTACGGCGTGCAACCCGATCCAAACAACATACCCATGGCGGTGTGCCACCCGATCCACACATAAAATTTACATAAGGAGATACACACCGAGCTAAATTGCTCATTATAACAAGATACCGAATATCGGTCCCAAGCACGCTAAGTGCATAATACCATCCCTGAGGGGACATATAGCGCCATAAGCTAACAACTCAACCACAACTGGGGTGCGATATATGTTCTGAAGCTAAAGAGCCATCATGCTCACATATCACCATCGCTACGCGAAACCTCAATACATAAGAAAATTATCGAGCCGTTCACAACTCACACGGCACAATATAGCATTACATGAAATAGCCGACGACGAAATAACACCCTGTGTCTGAATACCCTCCATAAGGAGCGCTATGCTGAAATGAACACATTCGGCTTGATATAAGGCCCATATTCACATTTAAATCCATCCACAGACCTCAAGCTGATTCTGATCGCACTGAACTAGGCTAATAACCTTTCAAAGGTCCATAATAACCCCTTCTTTCTCATAACACCCAAGAACCACCATCATAACCGGAATAATCCTCCACAGGTCACAACCCAATAAACCGAGTGCCCTCCAGGCATCAATTCTCAAATTAACGACATCACCGCAATCTTTATACTTGGTTTAACTCTTTAATCAATCAAGTGACTACATGCCACACTTATACAACCTTCCCATGGGGCACGCTCCCCAACCTTTCGTAACAGATAACATGTCTATACATCCAAACCACCGGCCGTACTAACGCTGAAAAGCGATCGAGAATCCTTAACAAGGATGCAAAGCCTTTTTCACAAAACACCGTTCTCAGGTGACGCCGAAGACAATACCAACTTTCCTTAAACATCGAAACTCCTTTCCTGCTCGTCTGAGCTCGTGACATCCTTGGCAACACCGAACTGCAACCTTGATCCTCACTTCAAACTCCATGCCACTCACTGCACCCGACATGCCAATATACGATAGAACACGATTCTCATCATAACTCCGGAACCACTAATAGATTAACACTTCATCATATAAAAACTTTTCACTTAACTCACTTCAGGAGAACCATAGCAACACACAGGTGAATTCTCATAACCGTAGAATATGCAAATCTCTAAGTAGTGGTCTAAGCCACCATAGCCCTTCCGGGATCCGCCTACACATAACAGGCCATAACGGTAGAATACTTCTGAATAACATCAATTACGGCGGCCGACAGGCCTCACACGTAACATCACAAATCACTTGCATAACTTGGTCACGCTGCAGGAACTGATCACTACCACCAATATGCAAATTCAACTATGGCTAATCAATCTAGCTTCTTCCCATTTATCCCGATTGCCTTAGTAATAATAATAACTCCATTCAACACATAACACACCTCATCCGCACTAGTCCCGAGTGACCTTGAATCATGAGACCATGCTGTCTCTAATTCCACGAACCATTTCATACCTCCCTTGTGCGCACATTCGCATCCTCAACTAGTATGCCCATTCTGATAATCCCTCTACGAAGCCGAAGTCTTTTCTCATTTTCCTCCCAAATGCTTCACTGCAAGTCAAAACATCATAGAACATTCTGGGCCTCTTCTCATAAGCTGCTACAAAAGCTTGATTCTTAACCGTACCTATAGGCTCGAAATCATTAGGCACCACACTTTAACTTTTGAATTCACTAGGGCTGCTGTTGAGAGCCACCCGCTCTGACTTGGCCTCGAATATAATCAACTCCACGAATCTTCTAGCACATGAATACCCTCACGACGAAGCACCTGGCAGAATCACTTTCCTTGAAACTCGCATCCATACAAGGCATGAATCCTGAATCCTTCCCCAAGTCTGAACATGAGCCAATAAGGCCAACCATAGCACACCTTTAACAATTCCTTTGCTCAATTTACCATTTATGTTCTTTTCCTGTAGCTGAAATAACCCATCAATATGCTAATAACCAGAAACCTCGCAAGTAGTTAACCATGCTACCCAATCACAGACGGTGGGACTCTCCCACTTAGCTTGAAGCCACTATTACACAACTCTGGAATTCACCAAGATTCCTCATCTCTTATTGACATAACCTTACGCAATCAACCGCAAAAGTTCTCGAAATCTTTCAGTAAAACCCCTTTTTATACTCTGAATCATCAACCACATTCGCACGACCAATCTCTTCCTGTATAACCAATAGAATTCTTCGCAGAAGCTTCACCAATCATGTGACCGCCGATCTGCTCAATGGAGATAACCCACCTATGGAATTTACGTGCCGACATCTTCCAACGCTGCTACACGGGGTATAATCACTACGACATCAATAACCCATCCTGAGTTCGAGCTCACTCTCTAGCTGCACAAGTCCATTCACCCCTCATGGACATCAATTAAATATGCGGCAACATCCTTCCAATTCAAAGTTATGTTGTATCCTTCTTCATTTCAAGTAGCTCCTTTCCGTTATATCAAATCTCCTGCCGCATAATAGTCCATACTTCAAATTAATCAGTAGACCCCAATCACCATTCACTAAAATTCCCCAATCATTCCAAACTCTCCTTTAGGTGCGTAGTCATCCTACCACAAAACCCATATGCAACTCCGCCACTCTCCCACTTTGGCGGAACTCGCCCCTTTAATCGACTACTCGACATTCGCTTCTTATACCTGGCCTTCTAGAAATTTTAACCACCGCCTGAGACTCCCCGCATGTCCTTCCTCATCCGTTGCTGCTCGGTTATTGCCTTAAATAAAATCTATCTTCGTAACACTTGAACCCACCAATCGCTACTAACTTTAAACCTTTCCGAAGATCATCATTCTCGAGCCGTCAACATTAGAAATACACATTAAACCCTGAACCACCGCACCCCGCAAAATCCAGCAGTCGTTTCTCCAATATTATTTCACAATATCTTACCCCAAGGGCGAATTGCAGAAGACCATAACACCGGCAAACTTAACACATACAATCGAGGACGACGACACTACATCGCATATAAAAAATTCCACCACGCTCGAAATTACCAAGTCTCGTTACTCATTCATAGGCCAATTGTTTTTCCTCCGCCGGAAGTGAAATATCATATCTCTAAATTGTGCACTGAGTAGATTTCCTTTCTACTCATTCACCGCCCCAACATATAGGCAAGTCTCCTACCATCAAGTCAATACTGTGCGATAACAAATCGCGAGCATCATAGCAACCTGTGCATAGCCTCTAAGCTCTTAGAAGCACAACTATCGAGCCGAAACGATAGAAAAATCCTTCCGCAAGGCGACGACAATAGCTCACCCAACTATACCGGGAGAAACATCCCGCACCACATCTGTAGTACCATTACAATTCTTTAATTCTCGATTTATAACAAGCGGTTCGCGTCGCGTAGATTGAGTAGGAAGGAAACAAGGGCATAAGCCTCAAGGAATCAAGTCGCACGATGAGGAAATCAAGAAGGGAAGTGCTCCTAACAGCCCTGTAGCCTCCCGAAGATAAGTACAGACGTCTCCGTACCGATCCGCGAGACTCTACTAGACTTGCTCATGACTCGTGAGACCTAAGAGAACCTAGTGCTCTGATACCATATTGTCACGACCCAAAATCCACTAAGAGTCATGATGGCGTCGGACGCCACTGTCAGGCAACCAACTACCATTTACTAGCAATTTCTCATTTTAATTATTTTGAAATAATTTCCTTTAAACAAATAAATAATAAATAATAATCTCCACTGAATAAATGAGGATGTCTTTACAAAATTTAACTACTGAAATAAAATCCCGTGATCATCCTAGAACCCGGTGTCACACGTACATGAGCATTTACTAGTGAATGAAATAAAATACAGTGACTATCCGGAATACAAGTGGACAAAAACGAAAATACAATACAATACTCTAAAGGAGACTCTGCTGACCGCGGGGCGTCTCAATAATGCAGCTCACCTAAGTCTCAGTACCAACCATGCCACTATGCCACTAAGCCACTAGCCACACATAAACCTGTGCAACAAAAATGCACAGCAAGTGTAGTATGAGTACGAAAACAACGTGTACCCAGCGAGTATCTCATCTAATCTCGAAGAAGTAGAGACGAGAGGTCGACTTCGACACTTACTAGTGGTCCATTAGTAATATATTATTAATGCGAATAATCATGGATTTATTAAAAACGGCAGTAATTTCAAATAAGTCATGAACAGGTAAAAGTTCCTTTTTATATTAAAAGTCTCCGGATTCACAATTCATAAATTTTCAATTATCTCAAGCCGGGGAGAGAAAAATATCAATATCAATAAATCTCAAGGCAAGCGATACAAGCATGCGCAAATCATGCCGAGGACGTATGGCCCGATCCAACAATATTTAAACTGTGCACTGCTAGAGGGTCGAATGGCGCGAACCATAGATGCATCTATTTAATCTACCTAGGCGTTCGGCCCATTCCACAATAGATAAACACATTCAAACAGTCAAATCAATAATTCATCAAGGAGCAAATATTCAGGAAAAGATAAGTTTCTCTTTTAAAAGTCAAGAAATGACATCTAGCCTTATAGAAATTCATTTACACGTTCGATATGTTCTAAGCATTTTAAGTTTGTCAACAAGGTTGCAAGTATTACAAGTAAGCATGATTTTTGGCCCTAAACTACCCGGACTTAAGCATAATAGTAGCTACGCACGGAATCTTGTCACCTCGTACGTACGTAGCCCCCACAAATAGGAGCAAATAACCAATTAACTCACCTATGGGGACAATTCCCTCATACAAGGTTAGAAAGGAGACTCACCTCGCTCCGAAATTTTCATAACCGGTTTCCAAGCCCTTCCAACGACTCCAATTGATTCACAACGCCCCAAAACTATTCAAATAATGGGCAAACCAATAAAAATTCACTCTAATACGTATAACAATTCAAATTATATAAGTTCCCAACTCCGCTCGAAAAGTTGACCAAAATGCCCTAGGGCCCACGTGCCCGGAATCCGAAATTTTTCGAAGATAAATTCTACCCATAGCTTTACTAACTCAAATATACAATTTGCTCAACTTTTCATGCTCAAATTCAAGGTAAAAGTCCAAATTCACAATTCTAGGTCTTCCCCAAAAATCCCAAATTTATACTAATTTTCCATGTCTAAATCCATGTAAGATCACATTTTTAACTCAAAAATAGGAAGAAATCAGTTACCTAGTGTTGCTTTGTGAAAATCCCTCCTTGAGCTCTCCGAAATCGTCCAAGCCAAATGAAAGAAATAAAAGAAATGGGCCAAAACTCGTGTTTAAAACAATCTGCCCAGGCTTCATCCAGTTGTACCTTGCGCTGTGCAAGTTGTACATCCTATTACCGTTTCCCCCTGCTGTACACCTTGTGTTAAAATGCCCATAACTCCTTGTGGAAATATCCAAATGACAAACGGTTTGAAGATTTAGAAACTAAACTCGAAGATGTTTCATTTGATAGGTTGTACACCATATAACTCTTTATATATTCCGAGATATGAGCTTCTAAAGTCGGCTCTATGCATCAGAAAATTCTGTCGAAATTGCTCCACCAGCCATTTTCAATCGATCATAACATTCTGATAAAATGTCCAAACTGGAAACTAGAAGGCAAGGGCAACGACTTTTAAGTTTTGCAAATTTTCAGATTCCTTATAGATTTCGAGATATAAGCTTCCAAAGTAGCCTCCTCGATTGCACCATTTCTGTTCAAAACAGCAGCTGCAGCAGAAAAAGCAGCAAATTTTCAGCAGCTTCAAATTTCCGAATCGATCCGTTAGCCTTCCGAAATCCACCCGAGACACTCGGAACTTCAACCAATTATACCAACATGTCCCAAAATACAATACGAACTTAGCCGGGGCTTTAAATTACATCAAACAACGTCGAAATCATGAATCGTACTCCAATCCAAACTTTATGAACTTTGAAATTTCAAACTTCTACATTCGATGCTGAAACCCGTCAAATCACGTCCGATTGACCTTAAATTTTGCACACAAGTCATATTTGACATTATGGATCTACTCCAACTTTCGAAATTGGAATCCGACCCCGATATCAAAAAGTCAAACTCTCGGTCAAACTTCTCAAAAACCTTCAAATTTCTATCTTTAGCCAAATGACTTCAAAATGACCTACGGACCTCCGAATCCACTTCCGATCGCGCTCCCAACTCTAGAATCACCATACGGAGCTATTCCCAGACTCGAAATCCCAAACGGACATTGATAACCCTGAAATGCACTTCAACCCAAACTTATGAAATTCCTCCAAAATGCTAACTTCCACAATAGGCGCCAAAACGTTCCTGGGTCTTCCAAAACCTGATCCGGACATACGCCCAAGTCCGAAATCATCATACGAACCTGCTGGAACCTTCGAATCCCGATTCCGAGGTCCTTTACTCAAAAATCCAATCTTAGCTAATTCTTTCAACTTAAAGCTTCCGAAATGAGAATTCTCTTTCCAAATCAACTCCGAACTCCCCGAAATTCAATTCCGACCACGCGTATAAGTCATAATACCTGAAATGAAGCTGCTTATGGCCTCAAACTACTGAATGGTATGCTAGAGCTTAAAACAATCGGTCGGGTCGTTACACAGATCATGTGGCTAAATGTTTGAATTGCCAGCAAGTCAAAGCCGAGCATCAAAGGCCTGGTAGCCTAGATCAAGATATAGAGATACCACAGTGGAAATGGGAGATGATTAATATGGATTTCGTAGTAGGTCTATCTCGCACATACCGTAAGCATGATTCAATTTGGGTTATTGTAGACCAACTGACAAAGTCCGCGCATTTCCTACCAGTGAAGACGACAGATTCTGCAGAGCAGTATGCGCAATTGTACATCAAAGAAATAGTCCGATTGCATGGTACTCCAGTTTCAATCATATCTGACAGAGGCCCTCAATTCACGGCGCATTTTTGGCAGGCATTTCAGAAAAGATTTGGTACCAAGGTCAATTTGAGCACCGCTTTCCATCCACAGACTGATGGCCAGGCAGAAAGGACCATTCAGACTCTCAAAGATATGCTGCGTGTGTGTGTTATAGATTTTGGAGGTAATTGGGATGATCACTTGCCACTTATAGAATTTGCTTACAATAACAGCTACCAGGCCAGCATTGTTATGGCTCCTTATGAAGCGTTGTACGGGCGGAGATGTATGTCTCCAGTGGGTTGGTTTAAATCAGCAGAGGTGTCGTTGATTGGTCCAGAGTTTGTTTGTGAGGCCTTAGAGAAAGTTCAGCTAATCAGAGAAAGACTGAAAGCGGCTCAGAGTCGTCAAAAGTCTTATTCTGACAAGAGGCATCGTGAGTTAGAGTTCATGGTTGGTGATAAGGTGTTTTTGAAAGTTTCACCAATGAAAGGAGTTATGAGGTTTGGTAAGAAAGGGAAACTTAGCCCTAGATTTATCGGACCTTATGAAATTCTAGATAAGAAGGGAAACGTAGCTTATGAGCTAGCGTTGCCCGTTTAGTTGTCCTCTGTTCATCCTGTCTTTCATGTGTCTATGCTTAAAAAGTACATTCATGATGAGTCGTATATAATACCAGCCGATACCATAGAAATTAAAGAAGGCTTGACTTATGAAGAGGTACCTATAGAAATTCTCGATAGGCAAGTAAGAAAGTTAAGAACAAAAGATATAGCATCGGTAAAAGTTTTGTGGAGTAATCATGATTCACAAGAGACTAAGTGGGAGGTCGAGGAAGATATAAGGAAGAAATATCCATATTTATTTGATGAAAAAGGTATGTGAACCTAGGTTTGATTTGACATTTATATTTTTTTTATTAAAGACAAATTAGAATGTGTTTATGTCCTTGCTAGATTATACTTAGCTGTTGAAGTAATTTAGTTTTTGTCAGAGTATCTTTAGTTATTTAATAACTTAGTGCCATGCCAGAGTATATTTAATTCATTAAAGTTATTTACTTTTTGTAGAAGTGTTATGCTTTAGATTCTTGTTAGTTATTGTGGTACCTCCTTGCCGGAGTGTGAGTAATTAATTTATGAGCTATGTATGGTGCCTATGAATGGCCTGTTATGGTATATTTGGTTGTTGGTGGTGTAGTTGTGGTATTTATGAGAGGGATATTTGTTTGGATAGTCCAATTTACAAGGGAAACTCTGACGAAATTTTTGAAAATTTAGGGAGTTAGCCAAAATTTTGAGTCCCTTGGAAGATAGGGTAGTGCTAAGAAAACTTAAGAGGTTCAAGGACCTAAGGAATGATTGTTAGTTTAAGAATAAGGCCCTAACAACATTCGAGGACGAATGTTTTTAAGGAGGGAAGATTGTAACACTCCTCAAATTTATAAAAGTTTCGAGACACGCTAATTATAGAACTAAATTATTATTAATTTTTATCTTGCCTATAGTGAAAAATAATAACAATAATATATATATATATATATATATTTAATATTACTAATTACTAGAATGAGTATCATTAGTTATTAATTAAGTTAAAAAGAAAAAAAGGAAGGGAAAAGCTAAAGCCCATAAAGTGAGAAGGCAAAAGGCGAAGCCTTAAACAAAACAAAACTAAAAAGCCTGAAGGCTAAAAAGCCTTAACAGAACAAAAGGCTTAAGCGTTCATTCAGCAAAGGCAGAAGGCTAAGAAGTCTTATACGATAAACTGAAACAGAACGCTACGAGACAGAGGCAGCGACTCACGCTGTCAATGAAAAAAATCTAGGATTCTTTACAAATCACTTATTCTTGAATTCAGGTATATAAAATTCCCTATTGTCAATTACCCTAAGTAATAATAGGTAAGAATTGAATAGTTAATTCCCTTCTTTCTCTATATCAACAGTAAAGTTCCGTGTTTAGGTGCGAAACTTTAAAATTAATTAAAATGCACAAGTTGTTGTAGAATCGATTGTTTGACTGGTGTCAATTGGACTGGGGCCTGCGTATTGGCTCGAGAAGTTTTGAGGTGAGTTGATATAGCCCTTTACCAAAGTGGTTTAACTCACAAAATTATGCATACAAGGTGTTTGATGAATTGGCTAAAAGAGTGAATATGTACTTAATTGAAGTGAGTGAGTACCTATTAGCTTAGAATTATTTTATTTAAAGTTTAGATGATTTATTCTGACATGTGCTTAAATTTTAAGGTTTTTTTGTGTAATTCTTATAGGCCATTTTCATGTTGAAAAAGAAAATTTCATAAAGAAGCAAGAATCTTTAGAAATACTTTTGAATGTTTATTTCATTCTTATGCCATACCTTACATTTAAGGATTTCAGTATGAGCACATTTAAAAGATTTAGACTTGAAAAAGTCACAAGAAGAAGTTTTAGAAAGAACAGATTTTTGGGAGTATCCTTTATTCTGATAAGGGGTCATCGTCCAGGCCGAGGGTCCTGACCAAGGCGTTGACTTCCTGAAACTACTTGTGCCAAAGTAGGGAGCACAAGAGCCGAGGGTCTCGTTGCTGAGAATTTCCTTAGCCAGGCTAAGGTATGATACATGAGCACCGAGAACCATGAAGCGAGTGGCGCCTCGTGGATTGGGCCTATTCGTTCAGGTTGAGATCGAACCCGTGCCGATCACACGGTGACTAAGACAGAAATAATTCAGGATAGTTGGAACTCTCAAAGTATAAAGTGAAGTATTTTTTTTTATTATAAGAAAGAAAAAAAAGAATTTCTTTTAGAATATTCATAAACTGCTATTATGCAATTATTTTAGAATTGTTCTTATAAGCTTTATGTTTTACATGCATTTAGAATCTTTGCTCGTAATGTATATGTTATTAAAGTTTCGTCCCCTGTCGTTGAGACTCACTGAGTACAATGGATGGTACTGACGTTCTCTTTTGGGAATCTACGTTGGTCTGCGGTACAACGTAGGAACAGGTTTTGCAGGCAAGCAGGCTACGAGTTAGGACTTCCTTCTCTTCCAGTGCTATTGGTGAGCTCCGCTTTTGTTCGTGGAGTATTCCTTAGAGTCATCTTTACTTAGCTATTTCTTTGTTTACTTAGAGAAATAGCTAGGAAATCTCATGTCCTGAGCAGTGCGTCAGTATATCAGTAGAGGCTTCATAGACACAGTCGGTGGGTTAAGATTCAGATGTTTTTGATATTAACTTAGCAGTATTTCATTGGTTACTACAAATAAAGTTTTGGAGTTGGTTTAGTTTAGATATTTAAATTAATTAAAAGTATTTAGTTACAGTATTGCCTTCTGGCATATAAAGTTTGAAGTTATAATAGATCTGATAAGTGCAGATGGTTCGCTCGGTCATGTTTAGTGATCGAGTGTCGGTCCCGGCTTATACAAATAATTTTTTCATCTAATACATATGTTAGAGAATTGACCATTTCAGTATATTTTTTTCCCTTCAAATTGAAATGCAAAAGCATTCATGGTGAACGTGCTTTCAGCATACTTCTTGAATTTTGTATACAAGATGTTTTTCGTTATTGTAAAAATTATAACAATAATCTCAATATAACTTCGATATAATAATAAAATATCTTAAATTTTACAAGCAAGAAAGAAGAAACTCAAGTATTGGTTTGGAAAAAAAATATTATAATTCACCTTTGAAAGGATAGAGAGAGAAAAAAAATATTATTCAAAAAATAAATTTCTTATCGGAAAAATATTCATAAGGGGTTCCCTTTTCCATTCAAAACGTGAGGGGTATTGCTTCCAAGTCATTATATATATATATATATATATATATATATATATATATATATACGGGTAGAACTAATCCTTCAGAGGAATAGACTCATTCATTTACTTCTTTTTTTTCCTTTCTTGAGAGGAATAGACTCATTCGACCATGAACTATTCATTGACTCAGTTCACTTATTATATTTCCTTTTTATCTTTTTCTGTTAAGTAAATGGAGTTAAAATTCTCGAAACTGTTAAGTAATATGATATTCTATTCATAATCTCAAAAGCTAAAAAGCTGAACATTTTTATAGAAGAACAATATGTCAGAACTTTTAATTTTTTAATGAGACTTAAATTACTAAATTAAGAATAAATGTATATCATCTAAACAAACTTACGCTCGGGATTCCACTTCTCGGGGAATGACATTTCTTTCTTTTGGGATGAGGTCACAGGTCCTTACCGAACAAACCTACTCATCCACCCCCGATCCTTATCCTCATCGATACTCGAGAACAACACCTTAGTCGCTCGGCGTTGCAGTTTGATCAACCCTCGAAAGATACGGGGGCGGTATAACCTGATGAGGTGGTTGTGTAAGGCCCGTGAAAACTTGTGCTCAAAACTTAGAACTCGTAGTGCCAAGTTATGAATATGTTTTCAATTTGGTGCAAAGATACCCCATTTTCCCCTAAATGCTTTACTATTGTAACTCCTCAAGTTGTGCAAGAATTGTATGTGTTGTGATTATTTGAGTCATGTGCAACCCCTTTTTGGTAAATGAAAGTTTTGTCAAAACTCATGTGATAAGTGAATGATTAATGGTAGTGTAGATTGGTAATGATTAATTGAAATGCATATAGTGTATTGAAGTGGTTGAATTGTATAGGACTCATTGAGGTGACCAAATTATGTGCAAGAATGTGACAAGTGATTGAATATGTACTAGTGTTGAGGTAATGAATTGTATACCAGTTGTAGGAATAATAGGAATTGTGTAATTGTGCTCGAAAATATGTTTCAGGGGCTCTCTGACAGGCAGATAAGTCTAATTACAAAGGAGACTCTGGCAAAATTTTCTAAAAATCTGGGAGTTAGTGAAAAATTGGGAGTTTGCATAGCATGTTTTCAAAACCAACTGATTTCCAAAATCCTCATTCGAGGACGAATGATTTTAAGTGGGGGAGGATGTAAAGCCCGTGAAAACTTGTGCTCAAAACTTAGAACTCATAGTGCCAAGTTATGAATATGTGTTAGGAATGTGTAAAATTCTTCGCGGCGAGCTTACTCGCCGCGGTTCGGACCCTTTGTACTGATCTAAGCATTTAAAAATCAAGAATCAAAGTTTTCCAGAAAAGTGCTATTATGCGGTCGCAAATCAAGTATGCAGACCGCATTTCTACCGCAAAGTGAGTCAGTGTGTTAGTCAAATTTGAGGTAAATAATGCGGTCCATTATGCGATCGCATAACTGATATGCGGACCGCATAGTCGTCGCATAATTATCTTGGAATTTTGTAAAGGGCAGTTCTGCGGTGCATTATGCGATCGCAGAACGGGTATGCGGACCGCATTTCTGCCGCAAACCCAGACAGAATGATCAGATTTTGGGAGCACTTTTGAGGTCCATTCTGCGGGCCGCATTTCCACTTTGCGATCGCAAATGCGATCGCAAACCTGACTCGGGCTCTAATTTTTCTAATTTTTCAACCCGCCCCCTTCTTCAATAAAACACCCCAACCCTTCATTTTAACCCATTTTCTGAACAAAAGAGAGAGAGGGAAGGGAGGATTCTTGTGAGAGAAAGTCTTATCTCTATCAATTAGATTTTCAAAGTTACCCAGGCCTGAACATTTCAAGTAATTATCTTCATTTTCGTTCTTGCAGGTAAAATCCCCAACCCTTTTTCATTGGTTTTCAAATTTAAACAAAAAGGGGGTTCTCATAAATTGATTCTTGAAAATATAAGTTGAACCATACATGCATGTTCTTTAATATCTAAAATCTAGTAAGAGGAATTAGGTAGGAGTAAAGATTTGCGAAAAGAGCGGTTGATCACCTAAATAAGTTCGGATTGTATTTGTGAACTTCAATTCTAAGATATATGTGTTAATTTGTGAACTAGATTGACGGTACTAGGCTGTTTGGTGAATTGAAAGTAGAAGTTAAAAAGGGAAATTCAACTCCAGGTATGTATGGCTAACTTTAACCTTTGTATTGTTTGGTGTACGAGTAATTGGTATGCGTTTCTTATGTGGACTATTTGTGAATTTTGTTTGCTTCACGGGTGTTGGGGCAAGATGGCCTATTTCATGAATTCTTGTGACTAAATTGCCTTGAACATTGTTGGTTAATGTTCTGATATGACGTGTGAATAAATGGCAACAAACCAAGTGTGTGTGTGAATATGTTTATGTGGTAAGGGCTGTGAAATAAATGATGGAAAGAAGTCGTGATTGATGCAATTGAAATAACTGTGGTAACATCATTGTGGCTTGTCGTGGGCAATTATCGTTGTGACTTAAATTGTTATTGTTGTTGTGAAATGATATTCGGGATGGACTGAAGCCATGTGATTGAACTGTGAACTATTGTTGTTGTGTTAAATGTGAATGTCCGATGGGATCGGGTTGCGCGCCGCAACACGAAGTTATATGGTGTGGGTTGTGGTGATAAGGGTGGCCAAGGTAATAAGGGTGGCCGAGGTAATAAGGGTGGAAAAGTGATCATATTCACTATTGAAATGAAAATGTATGAAACTCTTGAGTATGAAATGATGTTGAAAGGGAAAAAGGAGAGATTGTGAAACTTGTTGGCTTTGGTTGTTCCTTCATGTGCATTTGATTGTTGATTATATTACTATTTGTTATCTGCGTATTGATTGATTTTACTTGGGGTAAAGTTTGTTCATACATACCAGTACAATTCAAATGTACTGACGTACCTTTTGCTGGGGCCGCTACATTCTTGTTATGATTGTAGGTGATTCTATAGCAGGTACTCCAGTCCACCGACAGTAGCACCTCCTCCACTTTCCGTCAGCTGTATTGGTGAGCCCCTTTCCTCTCAAGGCCCTGCGTGGCTCATGCCGCTTTTCTTCCCGGAGTCTTAATTTTGGTATTTGTGTAAGGTATAGCCGGAGCCTTATTACCGGCAAGTATTGTAAAACTCTTTGTATCCCTAGAGGCCTCGTAGACAGGAAATGTAGGTTATGTACTTATGTATTTTGTATTTGGGCAGTATAACTTGTAGACCACGTAAAGTAAGAATGTTTTTAATCATAAACGCTATTTCACTTGAATAATGGGTATAGAAATCACGGGGTAACACGTGGGTTAGGAAAGGCACCAAGGTCCGCTTGACTGGGGCTACCCGGTAGGGCGCCGGTCGCGCCCCTCAGTTTTGGGGCATGACAGGTTAAGAGTGAACGGCAGCCCCTCGACCTTGCTGGAAAAGAATCGGAGCATGATTACGATGCGCCAGAAAGAGGGGTGAACTTGGCCGAGGTTCACCTGGTACCTCTTACAGAAATCTATGATAACTAGGTCGAGGGGACCCAACGTGAAAGGGTAAGTGTAAACACTTAGAAACTCCTCCACATGGGTGGTAATACTTTCTTCAGGAGCAGGGATCTGTACAACAACTTCGTACCCCAGTTGCAATCCCTTTTTACCTCCTCGAGGTATCCCACCGTTATCGAGCAGATGTATCTCGATACGTGCTCACATCGGCCAGGGACCGATGGAGGGTTCTCGACTTTAAAGTCAGACTTGAGAATGCGTGTGCCGGGAAGGTACTCACTAGGGAGCGGTTCCACCGACGTTTTATCACTGGCCGGGCAGGAAGAAGAAGAGGAAGCTTTCTCCTATTGTGGGACGATTTTTGATGTTTTCGCCATTATGCAAGTTGGAGAAAGAGGAAAATATTAAGTTTTGGTGTTTGGAAACTAACGGAGATGACCTAAGGAGTGATGAAGAAGAAGAAATTGAGAGAGTTAAAGACTTCGAGAAATTGATGAAGATGAAAGTAGAAGTTTTATTCAACAAAGGAGTCCATGTTGATAGAATTACGGTGACTATCTTTAACAAAGCCACTTTGATTAAAGGAGACTACTTTGTGCAACAAAGTGTTTACTCTAAGAGACACAATTTTGGAGATAATCTTATTAGTAAAGTTAGATAGGCTAATAGGTCTAAAGTCAGAAAAGGTAGCAGGATTGTCAATTTTAGGAATTAAAACTAAACAAGTATGGGAGCAGAATTTTGTCAACCCTTTTCCTTTGAAGAAATCTTTCACAAAAGCAATGACATCCCTCTCAATTATCTCCCAGCAATTCTGAAAGAAGGTGCCATTGAAGCCATCTGGTCTTGCTGCGCTGTGGGGGCTAAGGTTAAAAATTGCTTCCTTGATTTCATTATCCTCTAGGATCTTGCTAAGCATGTTGTTATCATCATCTGAAATGCACAATGGAATATAATCCAGAATAGGATTGTTTATTATGGGAGGGGTAAGGTTGAAGATTGTTTGAAAATGCTCCACTGCTTTTCTGGCTATCTTCTCATCTCCCTTGATCCAATTCCCTTTACTGTTTTGATGCGATTGATCTCTTGCCTTCTTCTTTTCTCTCTGAGGATTGAATGAAAATATTTGGTATTATTTTTCCCCCTCTTCAAACCACTTTACCTGAGATTTTTTTATGAGCATGGATTCTTGAAGACTGAGCCATCTAATATACTGAGCATGAGCCTTGTTGATATCTTCTCTACTCTTTTTTAGTTATTTTCAATATCAATGTCCTCCAACTTCTGAAGTTTATCCTCCCAATTGGTAACAGTTTCATTGATATCCCCAATTTCATTCCTAGACCATTGGGAAAATCTTTTACTAAGAGACTTGATTTTACTTTGAAGGATCCACATAGGATTCCCAACCACTTCAATATTCCAGGACTCCTTGACAATGTCATAAAAACCCTCTATGTTTACCCAACAATTCAGAAATATGAAATACTTAATGTGCTGATATTTATCCTCCAAATTCTTCACAAGGAGAGGTCTGTGATCTAATCCTATTCTAGCTATATGCCTAATAGAACTTTTTTGAAACAATTGATCCCAAAGGTCATTAACAAAGATTCTGTCTAATCTTTTCTAGATTTTTTTCCCAGGTCTTCTGTTATTGCACCAAGTGTAGTTAGAACCATTGTAACCAATATCAATGAGGCCACAATTGTTGATACAGGTCTGAAACTCCAGGCTTCTATACATTCTGTGCGGCTTACCCCCTAGTTTTTCATTACGATCCATGATTATATTGAAACCCCCCCCCCCCCCACGCACCAAGAGACATCAATCCCCATATTATCCTGTTCAAGAGACTGCCAGAGGTCCCTCCTGTCTTTGGACTTGCATTTAGCATAAACTACAGTAATACGGATGTCCTGCATACCAATAACATTGTGTATTTTGATAGTAATATGTTGATCACTGATGGCAGTGACTTTAGTGGAATTGTAGACATCCCAAAAATACCAGATTTGACCATTGTTGTTGAAGCAGCAGTGTTGAAATCCTAAGAATTTTCTGTAACCATCCAATTTTTTTTTGAGACAAAAGGTTCAAAGACAGCCACATATTGAGTGTTATTGATGTTGATCAATTTTTTTAGCCTGTGAATGGCTTTCTTGGGTCTAACTCCCCTAATATTCCAAAATAGAGCACTAATTATTAAGACCATTCGGGGTGTTATCTTCCTTTTGATTCCTTCTCATTGAAGGTTGAGTCTTGTTCCTGTGTCTTTTGCCACTTTTTTATGGTTTCACTTCTTCCTCTCCTTGTATTTTGTTGTTGATCTTCTGTTTGGGTGTGAGAATATTGATCTTCCTTTCTCAATTCTTGTTGGTTATTCGATTGCTCTGCTTCTTGTATGCTTTCGGAAAGATCATTCTCTCGGTTAATGTTGTTGCATTCTTCGTTGGTCTCATATAAGTCCACTACCAATTGAAGCCCAGGTTGATTCCTTATCTCTGTTGGGACAGTAGATGAACTGGACTCACCACACTGCTCTTGAGTTTCTATCCCGTCAATTCTGTCTTCTTGACTAATTTGTCTAAGGCTATTTTGCAATTGTTATCAATTCCTCTAATAAGCTCATTTACTTCTACAGAGATGTCCTCGTTGTTATTCTCATCCATTTGTTGCTGCTGAAAGGTATTGTTTTTTGTAACAGGGTTAAGGATACTTTCTTCAATGGATTGCCTAGTAAAATCATTTTGTTTTGCTGCTGAATCAGACTTTTCCCTTCTTTTGCTGGTAGCCGGCTTGAACAAATCTTTGCTCTTCTTTTTTGGCATTTTCTTTGTCTTCTTCTCTTGGTCTTCTTCTTTCTATCCTTTTTGTTTTTGAGTTTGGCTTCTGCATTTTGATGTTTTTGAATGGTCTCTAAGTTTGGCATATTTTGAAATTCTTCATCACTGTTCTTAGCATACTTGCTCCCCTCTTGCTCTGTGGCTAATTGAGTGTCTTTTTCCTGATTCAGAATCTCTTCTTCTTCTTTACTTTTAGGTTTCTTTTTTTCAAGAGCCCCGCAATTGATCATGTAACGACCAATTTTCCTACAATATTTGCAATATTTTGGGACCCCTTCATATTCCAGTTTTTGAGTGTAGACTTTGAGAGGAGAATCCTCATACTCTTGACCAACAAAAATACTTTGAGGTAGTGGCTTAAGCAGATCCACTACTACTCTAATTTTAGCCATGCTTGGCCTTGTTCTTCCCATAGTTACAGCATTCAAAGCTAGAGGAGTTCCGACTGAGCTTAGAAGTTGTTTAATATAATACCAATCATGCATATGGAAGAGCAAACCAGGCAAAAGAACCCACGCAGGAGCCACATGCAGGTCTTCTTCTGGCTTGAAATCTAGAGACCATTTTTGCAACTACATTTGCATTCCATTAATTCCAATGACTCTTCTAAACCAAACTGTTTTCCAATCTTCCTCATTAAATAGGTCAATAAAAACATTGTGATTATCAAAAACTGCAATTCTTACTGACCCGTTAAGAGGAATAATTTCTTTAAATCTTGACCTAATTCTGTCAATTTGGGGACGGGGTCTTAGAAATCAACCCACAATCGTAAATTTGCAAGATTCAGCCATTATACCATAGTAATCAGAAGCTTTGAAGATGACAGCAGGCATACCATTGTGAGTAGTGTGTCTGGCTCTCACCTTTTCTTTTTCTTGTTTGAGATCGACCGGCGATGAACTTGGTGGAGATGAAATTTTGTCTGCATAAGAGAGTTTTCTTGAGGGATTTTCTTGCATGTGAGAATTATCGCCTTTAGACTGTTGTTGCCCATCCAGACGCACCGAAAGGAGGCCTCCCGACGGCTCCATCTGGTAGAGCGTGGTCCAAACTTGCTTAGAATATGGCCGTTAGAGAGATGACTTTGATGAGAGAGAAGACGATAGTTTACAATATAAGTTTAATTGTTATCCGAATTTTAGGGTAAACACAACTACTGTATGTTACTCTCCTTAATTTTGTTCGCGTGTTGTTCATGTCCGAGATTGAGAGAGAGGGAGAGTATATAAATTTAAAGGAACTAGAGCGGTAACAATTTTATTCAACCTTCCTATGAGAATAGCACTATTCCACATTGTACAAGTCCAATACGAGAGTTCACCTTATCCAAAATAAGATTCAACGATATCAATATTAATAAAAGAAATAGAGATTATTTGCTTAATCAGCAGATTCCAACAACTTTAAAGAGTCGTGGCTTAATTGCTTTTAAACATTGTGGAAAGACTTAGTAGGCGTTTGGACATAAGAATTGTAAAATTCCAAAAAATGGTGAAAAAAATTTTCAAGTGAAAATTATATTCGAAATTTGGAGTTGTTTTTGGACATAAATTTCAGTTCGGTTGTTTTTGAACTTTTGTGAGTGATTTGAGTGAAAATTTTGAAAAATATCTTTTTGGAGTTTTAAAAAAAATTCCAAAATACATTTTCAAGTGAAAATTGAAAATTTATTAACAAAAGGAAAAAAATTTATGCCCAACCGGTCTCTTAGCTATGTTAATGGAGCTGGCAAGCATAGGGAAAGGGAAATGACAAAGAATTGAAAATGGAGATAAAAATGAAAACAAAAGGCTGATTTCTGATTTCCTTAACGTTTTCCCAAAACATGAAAAGAGTTCAAATTATCGTATTGGTACGTACTCCCTTCGGTTCACAATAAGTGTCCAATTTGCTTTTTCATTTTGGTTCAAAATAAGTGTCCAGTTATGTAATCAAGAAAGAATTCAGTTTGTTTTTACAAAATAACCCCACCAATCTCCGCACCATGTTCGTTCTGTGACTCTCCATATTTTCCTAATTTCAAACCGCTATGTACATATCCCTAAAAAGCTTTCTTACTCCTCACATTAAATGTTTAATTAGGGGTAGTTTAGTCATAGTAGGTATTTTTGTATAGAATTTAGTATTTTCTTAATGGGCGTGCTAAAAACAAATTGTACACTTATTGTGAACCGGAGGGAGTACTGTCTAATAATGTGACAAAAGGATTTTGACAATGTGTATGAAATTTTTAACAATCCCTTTTTTTCTCAAAAACAAAAATGTTGGGGATAGGGTGGGTGATTATTTCGTCGATAGTAAAGAAGGGAAAGACAGATCGATGACAGGAGGGTCTTTGGTAATCGGTATACTAATAAAATTGCTTTGCTATTCGTATTTTAATTAAATTGTTCTAAATCTAAACCTAAATATTGCACGGCAAATTAATGTTGCAATGTAACGACCCGACCGGTCGTTTCATGAGTTACAGTCCCGTTCTCCCCATTTCTGCTTCCTTGTGTGTTGTTCAGTCGTATTTGATCATATCGTGTTGGTAGTATTGTGTTCGGAATGGCCTTAGAGTGGAATGAGACACTTAGTCTCTTAAGTTGGTGATTTAGTTGGTAAAGTCAACCGGAAGTTGACTTGTGGGCAAATGATCTCGAAAATGGATTGTTATGGTTCAGATAGCTTCGCTAGGTGATTTGGGACTTACGAGCATGATCGGAATGTAACTTGGAGGTCCGTGGTAGATTTAGGCTTGAATTGGCGAAATTGGAATTCTGGCATTTTACGGTCAGCAGTGAAAATCTTGATATCGGGGTCGGATTGGAATTCTGGATATTTGAGTAGATCTGTTGTGTCTTTTTTGACGTGTGTGCAAAATTTCAGGTCAATCAGATAAGCTTTGATAGGTTTTTGCGTCGTTTGCGGAATTCGGAAGTTTGGGAATCCTTAGGCTTGAATCCGAGGGTGATTTGATGTTTTGATGTTGTTTTGAGCGATCCGAAGGTTGGAACAAGTATGAATGGTGATATGTGACTTGTTGGCAAGTTTGTTTGAGGTCCCGAGGGCCTCGTGATGGATTTGGGTGGTTGACGGAAGGTTTAGAGTTGAATGGGAGTTGCAGATTTTGCTGCTTCTGTTGTTTCCGCACCTGCGGAGTAGGTATCGCAAGTGCGATTATGGCAGAAGCGGGAAGAGACCGCAGGTGCGGAGGTTGGTTGGCTGAGGATGCATCGCAGATGCGGAAGGCGAGTCGGACCCGCAAGCCCGTAGGTACGGTGGGTTGATCGCAGGTGCGGAAAGGGGGATTTAACTGAAGTCCGCAGATACGGACGTTTGGTCGCAGGTGCGGGGTCCGCAGGTGTGGTATTTGGACTGCAGATGCGGGACCCCTAGGCAGAATATATAAATTCTTGCCTTCGCAAAATTTGGTTGTTTTTCCACCATTTGTGTTCGGACTTGGAGCTTTTTGAGAGGAATTGAAGAGGGATTCGAGGGGTAACACTTGGAGATAAGGTTTTTGAACTCAATACTCGATTCTATGGTGATTTCTAACTGATTAGACATGACATTAGTGGGATTTAAGGGTTAAAATTGGGGAATTAGAGCTTGTAGTTGGAGAGTTTAGATTGGGGATTTGAGGGGCCATTTGAGGTCCGATTTCGATGCTTTTGGTATGTACAGACTTGTGGGAGGATAAGGATTCTAGTGATGTAATTTTTATCGAATATCGAGACGTGGGCCCGAGGGTCGGGTTTGGTCAATTTCTGGATTTTTTATGTAATTTGATTATTTTCGCATGGGCTTTGTTCCTTTAGCATATATTGATGGCATGAATCTGATTTTGGTTAGATTCGGAGCATTTGGAGGCCGATTTGAGAGGCAAGGGCATCGCGGGCTAGAGTTTTGTCCGGTTTAAGGTAAGTAATGATTATAAATGTTTTCCTGAGGGTATGAAACCCCGAATTTCACATCGTTGTACTATTTTGAGGTGACGCACACGCCAGATGACGGGCGTGAGGGGCGTGCATCGTTGGGGATTTGTGACTTGGTCCGTCCCGTAGCGACTATTGAGTTGCATATTTGACTGAAACTACTTGATATCACCTTATGTTAGAAAATATTACTATGTTTTGGGTTGAATGCCATATTTGGGTCTCGTGCCAACTATTTGAACCCTTAGGGGCTTTCTTTACTGAAATTCCTCACTGTTTTGGTTTCATAACTGTACTCAGTCATGCTATATTTTTACTGATTTCATAACTCAGTCATATTTATACCGATTTAATGCATAATGATATTTTTGGGCTGAGCAACCTGTTTTACTGTTAGCCCGAGTGGCTTGAGAAATTTCTGACTGAGTAAGGGCAAAGGCCTGTGTTGTGAGGATATCATGGGATCGGGCTGCACACTGCTGCAGGTTGGACTGTTTTGTGATATATGAGAGGCCGAGGGCCCGATATATTTTTCCATGAGATGGCTTGTGATAGCGCTTGGGCTGTAGGAGCCCCTCCGGAGTCTGTACACCCGCAGTGAGCGCGGATACCCAGTGTGAGTGATGTGATGTTGCCCGAAGGTTGGTTATTTTTGTTTCCATATGAGTGATTGTGAGGTAGCCCGAGGGGCTGGTTCGAATGATATTTTGCCCTAGGGGCGGTTTTATGATACATGTCTTGCCGAGGGGCTGTTTACGTTTTCATCATTTTACTCACAGCTTCATCACTTGTTTGAAACTATTGAGAGATGTTTTTAAAAGGTTTTATTGAGAACTGAGTTCTTACGAGATAATTGATTTCTGTACTGTTTTGGAAATATATTGTTCTGTTGTAGTCCTATGACATGGAATTATTTGATTTCTTACTGCTCAGCTTGCATTTACTTTTATTACTTACTGAGTTGGCGTACTCACATTACTCCCTGCACCTTGTATGTAGATCCAGGAGTTACGGGTCACAATAGCGAGCGCTGATCGTTCTTCCAGCAGGTCTTCGGAGTCGGCAAGGTAGCTGCTTGGCCTTCGCAACCCTGCACTTCTCCTTCTTACCTTAATCCGAGTGTTCTTAGTATTTTTGTTCTCGGACTATGATAGCGTTTCTTGTACTTAGACAGATCTTGTAGATGCTCGTGACTTGTGACACCCCGATGTCGGGCTGGTGTTATTTTATGCACTGCTTACTTAGACTTATGTTAGGAGATTTTGTTAATTTAATAGCTTAAAAATAAATTTTATGAAATACGGGTTGATTTTGGGATTTGTGTCGGCTGGCCTAGTTTCACGATAGGCGTCATCATGACCGGGTCGGTTTTAGGGTCGTGACAAGTTGGTATCAGAGTCTAGGTTACATAGGTCTCACGAGTCATGAGCGGGTTTAGTTGAGTCTCGTGGATCGATACGGAGACGTCTGTACTTATCTTCGAGAGGCTGCAGAACCTTTAGGAAAAACTTCATATTCTTGAATTCCTGTCGTGCGAATCTGTTGAATCTGGTAACTAAACTTCTGTTGTTCTATTCTCTCACAGATGGTGAGGACACGTGCTACCGGTCAGGACGGACGACCACCAGTAGCACTAGTTGGGGCCACTAGAGGTCGAGGACGCGGTCGAGGTTGTGGTAGGGGCAGGGGTGTAGCCTACACAGCAACTAGGGCAGCACCTGCACATCCACCAGCCGTCCCAATCCAGGATTAGGTCCCAGTTGCGGACGCTCCAGCAGTACCAGCTCATGCACCGGCTGTGCCTATTGTCATCCCAAGCCTTCAGGAAGCCCTGGCCCAGATCTTATTAGTGTGTGCTGGCTTGGCTCAGGCGGTCTCAGCTACTACGGCTGCAGCTACGTCTCAGGCCGGGGGAGGCACTCAGACTCCCGCCTTTCGCACACCTGAGCAGGTCGTACAGGGACTTCAGACACCGGGGGCACCTCCAGCCCAGCCGGTTGTAGCTGCTCAGGACTATGTAGCTCATTTTATGCTGGAGGACGAGCAGCGCAGATTGGAGAGGTTTGGTAGACTTCAGCCTTCATCATTTAGGGGTGCTGAGGGTGAGGATGCACAGGGTTTCTTGGATAAGTGTCAGAGGATGCTTCGGACCGCAGGTATTCTGGAGACCAATGGGGTCTCGTTCACTACTTTCCAGTTCTCCGGGGCTGCACTTAGTTGTTGGGAGGCTTACGAGAGGCATAGGCCGGTTGGCGCACGCCCCTTTCTTGGCAGCAGTTCTCTGTTCTTTTCCTGGAGAAGTTTGTACTTGAGTCTCGCCGAGAGGAGTTGTGCAGGCAGTTCCAGTAGCTTCATCAGGGTGATAGATCTGTCACACAGTATGAGATGCGGTACTCCGAGTTGGCTCGTCATGCGGTCTGGTTGTTTCCCACAGACCGAGAGAGGATCACGAGGTTTATAGATGGCCTCGGTTTCCAACTTTGATTGCTTATGACCAGAGAGAGTATATGGTGCTACCTTTGATGAGGTTGTTGACGTAGCCCGACAGATTGAGATGGTTAGTGGTCAGGAGAGGGTTGAGAGGGAGGCTAAGAGGCCTCGTGGTCAGGGTGGATTCAGTGGTGCTCCTCATGGGGGTCAGTTCCAGCACGGCCGAGGTCGTCCATTCAAGCATGCTCAGTCAGCTCGCCCAGTTTATCGTGGGGCATCATCGGGCTATGGTTCTCACATTTCTCATCAGGGCCATTCCTCACTTAGTGCCCTTCCAGCCCAGAGTTCGTCCCGTACTCCATCAATTCAGGGCTCTTCCATGCCAGGTTCTTCTGCTAGCCATCCCGGTGCTAGGGGTTCCCTTCAGTCCTTGTCTCCAGCACCAGGGGGTTGTTATGAGTGTGGAAAGCTGGGGCATATGTAGAGGCAGTGTCCTCATCGTCTTGGGGGTCCATCTCAGCAGAGGAGTCAGCCATCGACTTCGGCACCAGTTACTTCACCACCCACCCACCTAGCTAGGGGTGGAGGACAGTCAACTAGAGATCGTCCTAGAGGGGGAAGTCGATCAGGTGGTGGTCAGGCCCGTTTCTATGCACTTCCAGCTAGACCCGATGCTATTGCTTCAGATGCTGTGATTACAGGTATTGTCTCAGTTTGCCACAGAGATGCCTCTATGTTATTTGATCACGGTTCCACTTTTTCATATGTGTCATCATATTTTGCTCATTATTTGGATACGCCCCGTGAGTCTCTTACTTTATCTGTTCGTGTATCTACTCTGGTGGGCGATAAAGTTGTTGTAGATCGTGTATATCGGTCGTGTGTGGTGACTATTGGGGGTTTGGAGACCCGAGTGGACCTATTATTGCTTTGTATGGTGGACTTTGATGTGATATTAGGCATAGGTTGGTTATCTCTGGGCCGTGCAATTTTGGACTGTCATGCTAAAACAGTGACGTTGGCTATGCCGGGTGTGCCACGGATTGAGTGGCGAGGTTCGACTGATTTTGTCCCCAATAGGGTGATCTCATTTTTGAAGGCCCAGCGGATTGTTGGGAAAGGTTGTCTTTCTTACTTGGCTTTTGTGAGGAATGTCAGTTCACAGACTCCTAGTATTGATCCAGTCCCGATAGTGAGGGATTTCCAGATGTGTTTCCTGCAGACCTACCACGCATGCCACCGGACAAGGATATTGACTTGGTATAAATTTGGTGCCGGGCACTCAGGCCACTTCTATTCCACTGTATCGTATGGCACCGACGGAGTTGAAGGAGTTGAAGGAGCAGCTTCAGGAACTCTTTGATAAGGGGTTTATTCGGCCTAGTATGTCGCCTTGGGGTGTGCCTGTTCTATTTGTGAAGAAGAAGGATGGCACGATGAGGATGTGCATTGATTATAGGCAGTTGAATAGAGTCACAATCAAGAACAAGTATCCTTTGCCTCGTATTGATGATTTATTTGACCAGCTTCAGGGGGCAAGGGTGTTCTCCAAGATTGATCTCTGGTCAGGGTACCACCAGTTGAAGATCAGGGACTTGGATATACTTAAGACAGCTTTCAAGACCCGATATGATCATTATGAGTTCCTTGTGATGTCTTTTGGGCTGACCAGTGCCCAGCAGCGTTCATGCATTTGAACAATGTGTTTCGGCCTTATCTCGACTCGTTTGTCATTGATGATATTCTGGTGTACTCACGTAGTCAGGAGGAGCACGCGGAGCATTTGAGAGTTGTATTGCAGCGGTTGAGGGAAGAGAAGCTTTATGCAAAGTTCTCCAAGTGTGAGTTTTCGCTCAGTTCAGTGGCTTTCTTGGGGCACGTGGTGTCCAATGAGGGTATTCAGGTTGATCCGAAGAAGATAGAGGCGGTTCAAAGTTGGCCCAGGCCATCCTCAGCAACACAGTTTCGCAGCTTTCTTGGTTTGGCGGTTTATTACCGTCAGTTCATTCAGGGATTTTCATCTATAGCATCACCCTTGACCAAATTGACTCAAAAGGGTGCGCCTTTTATGTGGTCGGATGAGTGTGAGGCGAGCTTTCAGAAGCTCAAGACTGCCTTGACCACAGCTCCAGTGTTAGTTTTACCATCAGCTTCAGGTTCATAATATAGTGTATTGTGATGCTTTGAGAGTTGGTATTGGGTGTGTGTCGATGCAGGAGGGTAGAGTGATTGATTATGCTTCTCTTCAGTTGAAGCGCCATGAGAAGAACTACCATGTTCATGATCTAGAGTTGGCTGCCATTGTTCACGCGTTGAAGATTTGGAGGCATTATCTTTATGGTGTGTCTTGTGAGGTGTTTACGGATCATCGTAGCCTCCAGCACTTGTTCAAGCGGAAGGATCTCAATTTGAGGCAGCAGAGATGGTTGAAGCTGCTAAAGGACTATGATATCACTATCTTGTACCATCCGGGAAAGGCTAATGTAGTGGCCGATGCGTTAAGTAGGAAGGCGGTGAATATGGATAGTGTGGCATATATTCATGTTGGGGAGAGAGCTCTTGCAGTTGATGTTCGGGCCTTGGCCAATCGGTTTGTAAGGTTGGATATTTCAGAGCCCAGTCGGGTCTTAGCTTGTATGGTTTCTCGGTCTTCCTTGTTTGATCGCATCAGAGAGTGCCAGTATGATGATCCTCATTTGCTTGTCCTTAAGGACAGAGTTCAGCACGACGATGCCATAGATGTGACTATTGGTTATGATGGGGTATTGAGGATGCAGGGCTGGATATGTGTACCCAATGTAGATGGGCTTCGGGAGTTGATTCTGGAGGAGGCCCACAGCTCGCGGTATTCCATCCATCCGGGTGCCGCGAAGATGTATCAGTATTTGAGACAGCATTATTGGTAGAAATGAAGAAGGATATTGTGGGATTTGTAGCTTGGTGTCTCAATTGTCAGCAAGTGAAATATGAGTATCAGAGATCGGGTGGCTTGCTTCAGCGGTTAGATATTCTAGAGTGGAAGTGGGAGCAGATCACCATGGATTTTGTAGTTGGACTCCCACGGACTTTGAGGAAGTTCGATGTTATTTGGGTGATTGTGGATCGGCTGACCAAGTCTGCGCACTTCATTCCTGTATGTTCTACCTATTCTTCATAGCGGTTAGTAGAAATCTATATCCGAGAGATTGTTCGCTTGCATGGTGTCCCAGTTTCCATCATTTCAGATAGGGGTACTCAGTTTACTTTGCAGTTTTGGAGAGCCGTGCAGCGAGAGTTGGGTACTCAGGTTGAGTTGAGCAAAGCTTTTCACCCTCAGACGGACGGGCAGTCCGAGCACACTATTCAGATATTGGAGGACATGTTGCGCGCTTGTGTCACTGACTTTGGGGGTTCATGGGATCTGTTTCTACCGCTCGTGGAGTTTGCATATAACAACAGTTATTAGTCGAGTATTCAGATAGCTCCATATGAGGCTTTATATGGGAGACGGTGTAGATCTCCAGTTGGTTGGTTTGAGCTGGGCGAGGCTAGGCTTTTGGGTACAGACCTGGTACAGGATGCTTTGGACAAGGCGAAAGTGATTCAGGAGCGTCTTCGTGCAGCGCAATCGAGACAAAGGAGTTATGCTGACAGAAAGGTTCGTGATGTGTCTTACATGGTCTGGGAGAAGGTTCTACTGAAGGTTTCACCCATGAAGGGTGTTTTGAGATTTGGGAAGAAGGGTAAATTGAGTCCTCGGTTCATTGGGCCTTTTGAGGTACCTCAGAGGATTGGGGAGGCGGCTTATGAGCATGCCTTGCCACCTAGCTTGTCGAGCGTGCATCCAGTATTTCATGTTTCTATGCTCCGGAAGTATATTGGTGATCCGTCTTATGTTTTGGATTTCAGCACGGTTCAGTTAGACGGTGATTTGACTTATGATGTGGATCCAGTGGCTATTTTGGAGCGGCATGTCCGAAAGTTAAGATCAAAGGATATAGCTTCAGTGAAGGTGCAGTGGAGAGGTCGGCCCGTGGAGGAGGCTACCTGGGAGACCGAGCAGGAAATGCAGAGCAGATATCCACACCTGTTTGAGGCTTCAGGTATGTTTCTTGACTCGTTCGAGGATGAACGTTTGTTTAAGAGGGGGAGGATGTAACGATCCGACCGGTCGTTTCATGAGTTACAGTCCTGTTTTCCCCATTTCTGCTTCCTTGTGTGTTGTTCAGCCGTATTTGATCATATCGTGTTGGTGGTGTTGTTTTCGGAATTGCCTTAGAGTGGAAGGAGATGCTTAGTCTCTTAAGTTGGTGATTTAGTTGGTAAAGTCAACCAGAAGTTGACTTGTGGATAAATGATCTCGAAATTGGGTTTTTATGGTTAGGATAGCTTCGTTAGGCGATTTGGGACTTAGGAGCGTGATCGGAATGTAATTTGGAGGTCCGTGGTAGATTTAGGCTTGAATTGGCGAAATTGGAATTTTGGCATTTTCCGGTCGGCAGTGGAAATCTTGATATCGGGGTCGGAATGGAATTCCGGAAATTTCAGTAGGTCCGTTGTGTCTTTTGTGATGTGTGTGCAAAATTTCAAGTCAATCGGATGAGCTTTGATAGGTTTTTGCATCGTTTGCGGAATTCGGAGTTTGGGAATCCTTAGGCTTGAATCCGAGGGTGATTTGATGTTTTGATGTTGTTTTAAGCGATCCGAAGGTTGGAATAAGTTTGAATGATGTATGTGACTTGTTGGCAAGTTTGGTTGAGGTCCCGAGGGCCTCGGGATGGATTTGGGTGGTTGACGGAAGGTTTAGAGTTGAATGGGAGTTGCAGATTTTGCTGCTTCTGTTGTTTCCGCACCTGCGGAGTGGGTACCGCAGGTGCGATGATCGCAGATGCGGGAAGAGACCGCAGGTGCGGAGGTTGGTTGGTTGGGGATACATCGCAGATGCGGAAGGCGAGTTGCAACCGCGAGCCCGCAGGTGCGGTGGATTGATCGTAGGTGCAGAAAGGGGGATTGAAGTGAAGTCCGCAGATGCGGACGTTTGGTCGCAGGTGTGGTATTTGGACCGCAGATGCGGATCCCCTGGGCAGAACATATAAATTCTTGCATTTGCGAAATTTGGTCATTTTTCCAACATTTGTGTTCGGACTTGGAGCTTTTTGAGAGGAATTGAAGAGGGATTCGAGGGGTAACTCTTGGAGGTAAGGTTTTGAACTCAATACTCGATTCTATGGTGATTTCTAACTGATTAGACATGAAATTAGTGGGATTTAAGGGTTAAAATTGGGGAATTAGGGCATGTAATTGAAGATTTTAGATTGGGGATTTGAGGGGCCATTTGAGGTCCGATTTCAATGCTTTTGGTATGTACAGACTCGTGGGAGGATAAGGATTCTAGTGATGTGATTTTTATCGAATTCCGAGATGTGGGCCTGGGGGTGGGTTTGGCCAATTTCGGGATTTTTATGTAATTTGATTATTTTCGCGTGGGCTTTGTTCCTTCAGCATATATTGATGGCATGACTCCGATTTTGGTTAGATTCGGAGCATTTGGAGGCCGATTCGAGAGGCAAGGGCATCGCCGGCTAGAGTTTTGTCCGGTTTAAGGTAAGTAATGAATGTAAATATTGTCCTAAGGGTATGAAACCCCGGATTTCACATAGTTGTACTATTTTGAGGTGACGCACACGCCAGATGACGGGCGTGAGGGGCGTACATCGTTGGGGATTTGTGACTTGGTCCGTCCCGTAGCGACTATTGAGTTGCATATTTGGCTGAAACTACTTGATATCACCTTATGTTAGAAAAAATTACTATGTTTTGGGTTGAATGCTATATTTGGGCCTCGTGCCAACTGTTTGAACCCTTAGGGGCTTTCTTTACTGAAATTCCTCACTGTTTTGGTTTTATTACTGTACTCAGTCATGCTATGTTTTTACTGATTTTATAACTCTGTCGTAGTTATACTGATTTAATGCATAAATGATATTTTTGGGCTGAGCAACCTGTTTTACTGTTAGCCCGAGTGGCTTGAGAGATTTCTGACTGAGTAACGGCGAGGGCCTGTGTTGTGAGGATATCATGGGATCGAGCTACACGCCGTCGCAGGTTGTACTGTTTTGTAATATATGAGAGGTCGAGGGCCCGATTTATTATGCCACGAGATGGCTTGTGATAGCGCTTGGGTTGTAGGAGCCCATCCGAAGTCTGTACACCCCCAGTGAGCGCGGGTACCCAGTGTGAGTGATATGATGTTGCCCAAGGGGCTGATCTTGATTATTGTTGTTGTCATATGAGTGATTGTGAGGTAGCCCGAGGGGCTGGTTCTAATGATATTTTGCCCAGGGGCGGTTTTATGATACATGTCTTGTCGAGGGGCTGTTTACGTTTTCATCATTTTACTCACTGCTTTATCACTTGTTTGAAACTATTGAGAGTTGTTTTTAAAAGGTTTTATTGAGAACTGAGTTCTTACGAGATAATTGATTTCTGTACTGTTTTGGAAATATACTGTTTTGCTGTAGTCCTATGACGTGGAATTATCTGATTTCTTACTGCTCAGCTTGCATTTACTTTTATTACTTACTGAGTTGGCGTACTCACATTACTCCCTGCACCTTGTATGTAGATCCAGGAGTTACGGGTCACAATAGCGAGCGCTGATCGTTCTTCCAATAGGTCTTCGGAGTCGGCAAGTTACCTGCTTGGCGTTCGCAGCCTTGCACTTCTCCTTCTTACCTTACTCCAACTGTTCTTAGTATTTTTATTCTCGGACTATGATAGCCTTTCTTGTACTTAGACAGATCTTGTAGTTGCTCGTGACTCGTGACATTCCGATGTCGGGCTTGTGTTATTTTCCGCACTGATTACTTAGACTTATATTATGAGATTTTGTTAATTAATAGCTTAAAAACTATGAAATACGGGTTGATTTTGGAATTTGTGTCGGCTGACCTAGTTTCACGATAGGCGCCATCACGATCGGATCGGTTTTAGGGTCGTGACATGCAACTAGCATGAAATGCAAAATGGCGATGTCAGATTTGATGAAGGGACAGGGGAAAAGGTAGCTAGAATTTGAAGCCAGCTAGAGAGAGAGAGTAGTGGCAAAGTGCCGTAAAAAATAGTATACTCTATAGTGCATGAGAAGATAAAAGGTTGCCTTGGGGTCGTTTTTTTGTCTTGGAAAAGTAAGAGAATTCAAAAAAATTAGCTTGCTGTAAATAAAAATAGTGGAATGAAAGCCTAAGCTGAAAACAAATAAAGTGAATAAAGTTATAGAATTGTGTTGAGTTGGCAGCCCTAGGCCATCTATGTCTAAGTTACGATTCATTGTTTAATTCAAATTGATTTACTTATTTTGACTCAAGATTTGTACAGTTTTGGACCATGAACTATTTATTCACCCAGATCACTTTATTATAGTTCATTTATTCTTTTTCTATTAAGGAAACAACATAAAACACTGTAAAATTCCGGAAACTATTAAGTATGTGTACGAGTAAAATTGGGAGTAATGTCTATCCCGATTTTTCGACGAGAAAACGGAGGGAGAGAATGGATGCACACGATTGTAATCGAGGTTAGAAACCCTTCGTATCGATATCCAGGAAGAGTGAACGATGTGCCTGTCATCGGGTATGGTAAATCGACGCGCCCCAGGCTAAGAATAAGTTCTATGACCTCGGAAGACACGGTGAACGGCTATGCATGACGGATAGAGGGTCGTGATACTCGCCCTCTACCGTATATCACGGCGCGGATCCACTCAAAATCGATTATGGATCAGTAATTACCGGGTAATGAAGAATTTTACCTATTTTAGACTTTTACTAGGGATGAAACTCTCCTACTATATAAAGGGGAAGTTTTTCTTTTGTAAGACACAATGTAACACGCAAATCAAAGCAATACAAGTTTATTTTATGCTCTTTTAGATATCGTTGAGAACCTTGTTCACTTATTCTGCTCTTCATTCACGAATTGGCTCGAACTGAGGGTCCAATCGAGGACGAGGTCGCTGTTCAATCTAAGTTTAGGCTTGGTCATAACATTGAAATTGGTTTGATCCTTTATTTCGTCTCTCATTCATTTATCTAATATTCTTAATCATTTGTGTTGAATTAAACGTAATCACGGAGTCAATTACCCAAATGGTCACTCAACTATCTCAAATTATCTTCTAAAGTCACTTTACTTTCGTTTGTAACAACAAAGTCACTGAACTATGCCTATTGCACTCAGAAGGTCACTCAACTAGATTTTCCAAATTTAGGATTGCCAAATACCTATTTTACCCTCTAAATTATAAATATTTATCTTCTTTTTATCTTTTTTAAACTTTTTAATAGTATGATTTCCCCTTTGGAGGGTAAAATAGGTATTTGGCAATCCAAAATTTAAAAATCTAGCTGAGTGACCTTCTGAGTGCAATAGGCATAGTTCAGTGACTTTGTTGTTACAAACGAAAGTAAAGTGACTTTAAGAGATAATTTAGGATAGTTGCGTGACCATGTGAGTAATAGACTCCGTAACCACGTATCTTTAAAACTGCATAAAATTAATTGTTATCCAATTCTGGGGTAAACAAAGTAATAATATGATAGTCTATTATAAATCTCAAAGTTAAAAAATGAAATTATTTTAGGAGAAACATCTGTCAAAAATGTGGAAAATTTCTTTTAGATATTGATGAGACTTAAATAAGTAATTCGAGAATAAATGTACATCATCTAACTCCAAAGGTAAATTAGTTGGTAACCATACATGTCTAAGTACTTTAGAACTTTTAATGTGATTCAATTTGGAAATTGGAATGTCTTGAACAAACGACCAAAATTAATGCATTATTCATGCAGGGAGATGTTTTGTTAAAAGACTAAACTAAAAATGGCGGTGAAAGGAAATTGAAAAGGATAAAAATGATGTTTTCTTGTCTCGCTTTTGGCTGTGGATATAGGAGAAAAAATTCGAAATGGCAGAAATGATTAATCTTGGCGAGGGAGCCTTTTTAACCGGACAAGAAAGCAAACTTATAAGTAAACTTGAATTACTATTACTACTATATATAAACGTGAAGTGGGTGGACGAACACAGCACTACGAACCTGTACAAAAAGCAGTATAAATTGTACTAGAAAGTTCGCCTAATTCAGTGGTGAATGAACACGTGTTATACATACGTACCTCTCAACACAATAACAAATATTGGTAGTATAATTAAAACATTGAGCACTGTATCGAATTGTTTCTTCAGTCCATCGACTTTCGTTCTCTTCTTTAAAGTATCTCTCCCAAAATATTTTCCTTCTCTTTTGTTTCTTTATCTGTGCCTCTGTATTTGCTTATTGTTGTGTTTTCCCCTTTCGTTTTATGTGTTAATGCTTGATTTGATTTCGTGTCCATATTTGGTTATGTATCTATGTATCTGTTTCTGTAAAATTGAGCTTTGTGTTTTGGGTGTCATCAAAATTAGGCAAACAGGAGAAGGCGGTAGGATCGAATGGTTCAAATAGAGATTCCGACATTGATATTCCTCCTAGGGTAAGCATAATATTTCCCTGTTCGTAGAACCTCCAGCTTATATTCTTTAATTGTGCTTCATTTCTTCATTATTTTGATTCTGAAAGTTATATTGTTTAACTTTTACTTTCGCTTGGTAGGTTGATGAGCAATTCTTTTTGAGTACTAGACGATCTTGTCCTCCTTTTTTGGGAAATAGGGAAATATTTTAGGTATTTGCTAAACTTGCTTAGGGCTAACAAAACGGGTACTCCTTCCTGTCCAAAATAAGTGATTTTTTGGTTGTTTTCACACATATTAAGAAATTCATCTTTTAACATTAATTAGCAATGAAATTGACCATATTAACCTTTACTATCTCTTCACATAAACACTTCTAACACATACTCCAACATTAATTACTTCAAGGGCAATGTAGGAAAAAAATAATTAATTCATTCTTGAAATCTGGAAAAATCACTTATTTTGGACCACAAGAAAAAAACCAAAAAATCACTTATTTTGGACCGAAGGGAGTACATGATATATAGGAACATCTAAGTTTAATGTACCCGGTTATTTTTAATGGGACTTTGGTGGGCATATGTTTTTTCTATTAATTCATGTCTGTAATTGTCTCTAATTTACAATGCATGCTTGGAAATTGAACCTACATTCATGATTTTGTATATTTGGTGGATAGAAATACACCCTCCTGTCCAAAATAAGTGATTTTTTGGATGTTTTCACACTAATTAAGAAATTCACCTTTTAGCATTAATTAGCAATGGAATTGACCATATTAACCTTTACTATCTCACATAAACACTCCTAACACATATTCCAACACCATTTACTTCAAGGACAATGTAGGAAAAAAATAATTAATTCATTCTTGAAATCTGGAAAAATCACTTATTTTGGACCACAAGAGAAAGGCCAAAAAATCACTTATTTTGGACCGGAGGGAGTATGATTTTTTGGGTAACCAAACTTAATTTTTTTTGTGTTCCTCTTCAGTTATGAAATATATGTTCATTTCTTGGTATTGCAATTAAAGGTAAAGCACTTGGGAGAAGAACCTACACATTATCAAGAAATTAATGTGCTAAGGTTCCATTAAAAAAAATAGGTTTTATAAAATAGTTGTAGAAGAAACTACTACATAGTGTTTGATCTTGTTTGTCAAATTTGAGTGTAACGGTGAATAGTTGATTTTGATAGGCCATGTCAGATTTAAAAGATTTAAACGCTTTTCTTGTTTAATTTTTAGTTTTATGGCTCTTAAGGTGGATGCGGAATTGTGAAATTTCATTCTTTTCCTTTTTTATTTTCTTTCTTGTGGCTACTTTGAGTGTTATGTCAATGAATGGCTGTCACTATTACCGCAACGCACATTGTGTGCACAGTGTTTGATGATATCCTTGAAATGACCAAATAGTTTCTATTTATCTACCAGGTGTCCTATAACATGTCAACTATCTTCCAGGAATCCAAAAGGTACATTATATACTCCTACTTGACCGAATTGGTAAATAATGTATTTGTTATATTTGTATTTGTGTATAAGAAACATATTAAAGTGTACTCTGTTTGCTTGCATGTGTTTTCTATTGCACTATTGCTACTTTATCTAATTTTGTGTTAACAAGAAAAATTAGGTACTATGTTTAATTATTCAGAGTTATACCTCCATTTTCTTGCATGTATAATTTGAAAGTTGAAACTGCTTGCTGACTAAGGTTAGCAAGCCTAGAAAGTGGAATGACAGTGGTAAAAAAAATCTTAGTATTACTGCCATTAGACTCCCTTATGGATTGTGAGGTTGACCATAATCTTGAAGGAATGTAAGAAATGTTATCAGAAGGCTGAAATACATAAATTATGAGATATCTGGCTTGGTTTTAGGATCAGGTCCTGTTGTCGGAGGCTTGCCAAATATTGGGACTTCTATTACAACAGTTGTGTCGATATTAGTTGGCACAATAGTTAGATAGCCAACCTCAACAAATTGGGAAGTGGATAAGTGTAACGACCCGGCCGGTCGTTTTTGGAATTTACGCCCCGATCCCCCATTAACTGCTTCCCCTAAGTTCATTTCTGCTAGTTTGGTTTGCCGGGACGTTCGGTGTTGGGTTTTGAAAAATGGTCCGTAATCGGAACAGTGTGAAGACGACCTCGGAATGGAAATTCGATGGTTCCGTTAGCTCCGTTAGGTGATTTCGGGGTTGGGAGCGCGTTCGGAATGCATTTTGGAACCTCGTAGCTCATTTAGGCTTGAAATACCGAAGTTTGAGTTTTTGAAATTTCCAGTCCGATAGTGAATTTTTGATCCGAGGGTCGGAATGGAATTTCGGAAGTTTTTGTAGCACCGTAATGTCATTTGGGACGTGCGTGCAAAATTTCAGGTCAATCGGACGAGGTTTGGTTAGGTTTTTGATCGAAAGCATGTTTTGTTGGAATTTGAAGTTCTTAGGCTTGAATCTTTGATTAATTCGTGTTTTCGGCGTTGTTTAGGGTGGTTTAAGGATTGGTACAAGTTTGAATGATGTTATGGGATATGTCCGTAGGTTTGGTTGAGGTCCCGGGGGCCTCGGGTGTGTTTCGGATGCTTAACGGGGCATTTTTGTGTTGTTCAAAGTTGCAGATTTTGCTTCAGCTGTTGCAGACCATTTTCCTTCTCTGCAATCGCATCATTTCTTCCGCGATCGCATAGTGTAAATTCGGAGGGTGATATTTTTGTTCTACGCGATCGCATCATATGGTTCGCGATCGCAGAAGCCAGCTTCCCCCTTCTTCGCGTTCGCAAATGCACTCACGTGTTCGCATAGTAGAACTTGGGAGCTAGTGCCTCATTGCTATTTCCTCTTCGCGATCGCATGGCCCAGTTCGCGATCGCATAGATCTGTTTCCTTCTCCTCTGCGATCGCATGGCTTGGGATGCGACCGCATAGACCATTTTCAGGAGCCTTTTAACTTTACTCTTCGCGATCGCAGCCCAATTCCTGCGATCGCATTGAACAAATACCTGGCAGTATAACACAATTCAAAACCGAGGGTTAGCCATTTTTATCAAAACTCAAGGTTTGGAGCTCGGATTTGGGAGCAATTTCAAGGGTTTTTCAAGGGCAATCACCGGGTAACGATTCTCTACTCTCCTATGACTAAAACCCATTAATCTAATCGCAAATTCACCCTTTAATTTCGTGTTTTGAATTGGAAGTGGGTAAACTTCTTAGACCTAACTATGGGGTTTTGTAGGGTCATTTGACCTCCGATTTGGGAGATTTTTATATGGTTAGACTCGTGAGAGTACGAGGGTTCTGAAAACGTAAAAATTATTCGATTCCGAGACGATGGCTGGAGGGGCATTTTGGTCATTTTACCTATTTTCATGCCCTAGCTCTAAATTTAATAGTGGAATCAGTTGTTTACAATATTATCTACGATATGTAATTGAATTGAATAGATTTGGGCCATTTAGAGTCGGATACTCGTGGCAAAGGCGTGGTTTCTATTGATATTGAGCCGGTTCGAGGTAAGTGGCTTGTCTAACCTTGTGTGGGGGACCTTTCCCCTTAGGATTTGTTATTTGTTGATTTGAGTTCCTTGTACGCGAGGTGACGGGCGTGTACTTGAGCTAATTGTTGGAAACCCGGTTTTTCTTAAGATATTGAGATTTTGGTCCTTTCATTTTGCTTTATTATACTTGCAATTATAACATGTGCTATATTAGGAAAGCATGATTAGTTGATTTAACTTGCCTAATTGCTTAAGTTGCCTTAACTGTACTACGTGAAGCATGCTAGGCCAGTACTACCTGTTGCTTGTCTTTCGTACTTCGTTTCCGTGTACCTTCTGGTTGTGACTATGCACTTACATTGGGACTACGGATGTGGGATTCCAGTAGCTCCCCCCTTGTTTGTTTACTTTTGGACTACGGGTTCGATTCCCGGTAGATCCCTCCCTGCACTTTTACTTTGGGACTGCGGGTTAGATTCCCGATAGATCCCCCTGCACATTGATAGTTGGACTACGGGACGACATCCCGGGAGATCCTTCGGATATACACTTATGATGGACTACGGGACGGTATCCCGGGAGATCCACTGGACCGTTGAGAAAAGGACTACAGGACGGTATCCTGGGGAGATCCTCATTGTTACCATTGGTGTTGAGCTTTACGTATTCTGTGGTTGTTCCGTTCTTGTGTATTTGCTATTGCCTTGTTTAACCTCTTTTATTACACTGCTGTATTTATTATTTCTGTCAGATTATCATCCTATTAATTATTATTATTATTATATTTTGTCTCAGTAGGGCCCTGACCTTCCTCGTCACTACCCAACCGAGGTTAGGCTTGGCACTTAATGAGTACCGCTGTGGTGTACTCATGCCCTTCCTGTGCATGTTTTTCATGTGCAGATCATTCAGGTACCTCCACTCAGGCGCACTATCAGTGAGGCGGGAGGACTACGGAGACTTCGAGGTAGATCTGCTGCGTCCGCAGACCAACGAGTCTCCCTCTTATTCTATCTTTAGTACCTAGTTTTTCCTTCTTTCGGTTGTTAGAAATTCTGGAGTTTGGAACCTTTACTATACACTTCTGTAGTCCTGTGTTGCCCGTGAGTTTCTGGGTTTTGGGAATTGTTTTAGACTTGTGATATTGAGTTGTACTTGCCAAGCAGCATTCAGTACAGTTTCCTTTAGATATTTGATTTAATTTTCTCTATTTTTCCGCAAATGTTAGGCTTACCTGGTCATGGGGACCAGGTGCCGTCATGACATGTTCACGGTTGGTGAACTAGGGTCGTGACAAGTTGGTATCAGAGCTCTAGGTTCATAAGAGTCACGGAACACAGGCCGGTTTATTAGAATCTCACTGATCGGTACGGAGACGTCTGTACTTATCTACGAGGGGCTATGTAACTGTTTAGGAAAAATCTTCGTTTCATTTGAATTCCTTGTCGTGCGATATTTTGACCGCAATTCTAAACTTCTGACTTCTATTCTCTCACAGATGGTGAGGACACGTGCCACTCGAGATGATCAAGCACCCGCGCCCCCTACTGCAGCCGTCAGAGGCCGGGGCCGGGGGAGAGGTCGAGGACGCGCACGTGGTGCAGCCAGAGCACCTGCGCGAGCTGCCGCCGAGGTACCACCAGCAGATCCAGCCGGAGCCCAGGCACCTGGCACACCTACTTTTCAGCTTCGGGGAGCCGCCTATGATTGGTGGCGTACTTATGAGTTAGACAGTCCAGTCGAGGCTGCTTCACTGACTTGGACCCAGTTCTCGGACATGTTTATGAGAGAGTTTGTTCCCCGGAGCCTCAGAGATTCATGGCGCGCAGAGTTTGAGCACTTGCGCCAGGGTGCTATGACAGTTTCAGAGTATGCCATCCGTTATACCAGGTTGGCCAGGCACGCACCGGCCTTGGTTGCTACTGTTCGAGAGAGAGTTCGCAGGTTCATTGAGGGCCTTATTCCACCCATCGTTTTGCTTAATGTGTCAAAATCATGTCACGCGAACGTATCCACGATTAATAACGCTTTTGTTGATTTATAAGAAAGTTTGGTTGAAGTTGCGCGAACGCATCCCTCGAGTCCCGTGGCTCTATCACGGTCGCTTTTATTGACTAATGTTCGGCTTAAATCAATTCTTGACTATTCTTGTATTTTATTGATTATGGATTGTCTATTATCGCTTAATTAAGTATTATATATTTTTTATTTGTGTTCGCCGAGATGCGGGATGCACACAAGGCACTTCTTTGAAATTAAATGTTAAACCAAGATACGGAATGTACACATGGTTATAACATAATTATTTTAAATCTAAAAGACATCGAGACGCGAAATGCGCACATGATCCTTTTATTATTTAAGCATATTAATCCAAAGTTCGGGTATGAACACATGGGCTAATATTCAAAGTACGTCTTTATTAATGCTTGGAATTTGCACAAAGAAAAACAAAAAAAAAATCATATGCAAAATTACATGGATTTCTACATGGAAGGTAAATCAGTTCTTTTATGATGCAAAATTGACCGTCTTTTAGGGACTAATGGAGACCTTTGAATATTTTTTTTTGTTTTTTACCAATGTTAAATAAATAAACGAGCCTATTGTGAACATTCTTCTTAAAAAATACTTCACGGATCTAACAAAAGGACCATTTTAACTTCAAAAAAAAAAAATTAACCAAACTGAACCGTAGGAATAATATTCTCATTTTTATTAAACAATCTTTACTAGGGCCAAAGATTAATGTACTAAGTTATTAGATTTTCTTCAACATAGAGTTAGACAAATTAAATTTCTTTAAGATTCAAAGTCTAAAAAAAAGGACACTAAATTTTCATATACCTTAACGTTAAAGACAAAAGGTGATGTTGAATAAATAGAAGATAATTGAGCCAAAATATTATAACACGCTAAACATCTAAATAATATTCAAACATTCAAATACTAAAGAACTGAAACTACATAAAATCCTTTAAATGGCTCAAGTTCATATTCACAGTAGGACAAATTAAAATATATAAAAGAATGATTAGAAGAAAACCTGTGGAATGAAACTTCTTTAAGAATATAGTAGGAAACCGATATATGGTTGCAACTCTTTAAACCCAAGCGAAATGACAACAATGAATGGAGATAAAACTACGGCCAGAGCCGAAACCTCTAAGGAAAATCGGAACCCAAATCTCGAAATTAACCTCCACTCGAACCCCATATCTTTTGCTTGAGAAATTCTTTATTCAAAATAGAGATGTAGAACCTCTTCCTTTTAAAAAATAAATTCTTCTTGGATCTTCTTCAAATCCCTTCTCTTTTTCTTTCTCTCGGTCCGTTTTTTTTTCTCTTTGTGATATATATCCCTTTTATAAAGGGAATGTGGGTGTATGTGATCATGTGCAAAGGAGTTAGAGTTGGAGTTGGAGTAGGAGAATAGGGTTGAGAGGAGGAAATCACGGGGGAGAGAGCTGAGGAGATCATGGTCAGTAGTTAGGATAACTTTTTGAATCTTTCAAGATTTATCCTTTTTTTTTGTTATATTATTTTTCTTTTTGTTTTGCTTTTCGTTAGTTTGCTTATGTTAGTTTTTGTAGCTTCCTTTTTTTTTCATTTTTTTTTGTAGTTTATTAAATTATGAAGATAAGAAAATTAACCAATATTTTTATTTTATTATAGAAAAATTATATATTTACATGTAATTTAAATGATACTAAGAAAGATTCTATAGTTCACTTATTGAAATTAAAAGAAACCATCTATATATATGTACATATATATTTTTTAATCTTTTTTTTTTAGAAATAAACTTTATATTCTAAGAATGTAAGTAATTGTTTTTTAGTTAGTTTTTTTTTCTTTTAAATAAAACCTATTAAGAGTAAGACAAAAGTTTAAAATATTAAAATTAGACCTAAAAGAAATGTTTGCATTAAAATAGAATAGAATTTGGGTGTGGTAAAAAATTAGGTGTTCACAGCATGCCCCTCTTTGCTTGGAAACATGAAGAGTTTTCAGGCAAAGAAAATGAACAAGGTGATTGATTTTTGACCTCACTATTATTTAAAAAAAAAATAAGATAAAAGGAAAAGATGCGACCGAGCCTTGGTTTTAGGCAGCCTACATATCCCGGGTTATAATTGAATCAGGTCACGTGTAGTTCAAGTAGAAAGAAGAGTGATGGAGTATACTTAGATGGAGAGTCCACTGAGGTTCCGTCGAGGTTCTGATCCGCGGTTCCTACTATTACATCAAAATTAAAAGAAAATTACATACTCTTGAAATCTAAGAGTTACAAAATTCCTATCTAAATGTCATCTGGAGTCTTGTATTGATTCTTGACTTGCTTCTCCAATTGACTTTACACTGAAACTTGATGCTCTCGATGCAATAGACTATGAAATATTCTCGCATGCTTATTTCTTGATTATATGATGGGAAGATAGATCTTGAGACCCTATGTCTCTGCATACATTATGTCCAAGCTGGTTGCTGCTGGTATTGAGATTAAAATATTCCATTTTCTCCGGCAAGAGCTGGAATCTTATTTTTTTGCACATCCAATCCATGCTTTGTAGAAAAACCTACAAGACAACACAAACAAACAAAACGAACAAAAATTTTCTGCCCCAGTTTGCACTAGGAAATTTTTGTGAGTAATTGAAAACACATTAAACTATCATTGCTATTGCAGAATAAAGAATTGAAAAAGACATTTTTTTAAAAGATAATAGGGAATGTTATACCTTGTGTTAACAAGAAGGAGGCAACCAAGGGGTGCAGTACCCTGTGTTGACGATAAGATGAGGCCCGTGGCACTCTGAGATTCTACTAGGGGATGTCGTACCCTATGTAGGTAGAACGTAATGCGACCAAGGGATGTAGTACCATGTGTCGGCAATAAGATGAGGCTCGTGGAACTCTAAAATGCAACTAGGGGATGTCGTACCCTATGTTTGCAACAAGAAGTGCAACCAGGGGATGTAGTACCCTGTGTTGGAAATAAGATGAGGCTCGTGGCACTCTGAAATGCTACTAGGGGATGTCGTACCCTATGTAGAAAATAATGCAACCAGGGGATGTAGTACCCTGTGTTGGAAATAAGATGAGGCTCGTGGCTCTCTGAAACGCTACTAGAGGATGTCGTACCCTATGCAGAAAAATAAAAATGCAACTAGGGGATGTAGTACCCTGTGTTGGCAATAAAATGAGGCTCGTGGCTATCTGAAATGCTACTAGGGGATGTCGTACCCTATGTAGAAAGAAAAAAAAATGCAACTAGGGGATGTAGTACCGTGCGTTGGCAATAAAATGAGGCTCGTGGCTCTCTGAAATTCTACTAGGGGATGTCGTACCCTATGTAGAAAAATAAAAATGAAACCAGGGGATGTAGTACCTTGTGTTTGCAACAAGAAGTAAGGCAACCAGGGGATGTAGTACCCTGTGTTGGAAATAAGATGAGGCTCGTGGCACTCTGAAATGCTACTAGGGGATGTCGTACCCTATGTAGAAAATAATGCAACCAGGGGATGTAGTACCCTGTGTTGGAAATAAGATGAGGCTCGTGGCACTCTGAAATGCAACTAGGGGATGTCGTACCCTATGTTTGCAACAAGAAGTAAGGCAACCAGGGGATGTAATACCCTGTGTTGGAAATAAGATGAGGCTCGTGGCACTCTGAAATGCTACTAGGGGATGTCGTACCCTATGTACAAAATAATGCAACCAGGGGATGTAGTACCCTGTATTGAAGATAGAGTGTTGATCCTCTATAATGAAACTAAAAATAACATGCTTACGTGCATATTGGAAGGAAATCATGGATTTGAGAACTTCACTTGGTGGTGTTCGTCTTTCCATGAACTGTTTCACTAAACTATTCTGTTCCTGTTCTAAACAAAGAAAGATTCGTTAGTTTTAAAATGGTGGTCAGTTTATGGCCTTGATTTCTTGGGCGACTTGACCTTGCCTCCATTACACTTGTTAGGAAAACCGACCCTGTCGATGATCGTACAAATTGCCGGGAGATTCTGACTTTACTCTCTGAAGATCTTCTTTCTCAACATCAACACCTGACTATTTTGCGCCTATCACCATTTGTGTCTATGGTGCAAACAACCTTGTTCCCCAAAACAACTTTTGATGAGTAACCTTTGTTGACCCTTGAAACATTGCTAAGTCCTTCAAGCCTTTTGCTTGACAAGGAATATCAAAGTCGGCTTTATGGCTTTGCCCATACTGTTTATGCCCAGAAATTTTTGCTTCATATAACGGGGAAACTGTAACCAATTTTGTGGCCTTTTCTNGTTTTTTTTTCTCTTTGTGATATATATCCCTTTTATAAAGGGAATGTGGGTGTATGTGATCATGTGCAAAGGAGTTAGAGTTGGAGTTGGAGTAGGAGAATAGGGTTGAGAGGAGGAAATCACGGGGGAGAGAGCTGAGGAGATCATGGTCAGTAGTTAGGATAACTTTTTGAATCTTTCAAGATTTATCCTTTTTTTTTTGTTATATTATTTTTCTTTTTGTTTTGCTTTTCGTTAGTTTGCTTATGTTAGTTTTTGTAGCTTCCTTTTTTTTTACATTTTTTTTTGTAGTTTATTAAATTATGAAGATAAGAAAATTAACCAATATTTTTATTTTATTATAAAAAAACTTATATATTTACATGTAATTTAAATGATACTAAGAAAGATTCTATAGTTCACTTATTGAAATTAAAAGAAACCATCTATATATATGTACATATATATTTTTAATCTTTTTTTTTTAGAAATAAACTTTATATTCTAAGAATGTAAGTAATTGTTTTTAGTAGTTTTTTTTTCTTTAAATAAAACCTTTTAAGAGTAAGACAAAAGTTTAAAATATTAAAATTAGACCTAAAAGAAATGTTTGCATTAAAATAGAATAGAATTTGGGTGTGGTCAAAAATTAGGTGTTCACACTCGGTATGGTGGATTTTGACATTATTCTGGGCATGGACTGGTTGTCGCCCCATTTTGCTATTCTTGATTGTCACGCCAAGACCGTGACACTGGCTATGCCAGGTGTTCCGCGTATTGAGTGGAGTGGTACTTTAGATCACACTCCCAGTAGAGTTATCTCCTTTCTTAAAGCTCAGCGCATGGTTGAGAAGGGGTGTGCCGCGTATTTGGCTTATGTGAGAGATGTTAGTGTTGATACCCCTTCTGTTGATTCTGTTCCAGTGGTACGGGATTTTCCCGATGTATTTCCAACCGATCTTCCGGGCATGCCGCCTGATAGAGACATTGATTTCGGCATTGATCTGTTGCCGGGCACTCAGCCCATTTCCATTCCTCCGTATCGTATGGCTCCTCCTGAGTTGAAGGAGTTGAAGGATCAGTTACAGGAATTGCTTGGTAAGGGTTTCATTCGACCCAGTGTTTCACCGTGGGGTGCTCCTATTTTATTCGTGAAGAAGAAGGATGGCTCCATGCGCATGTGTATTGATTACCGCCAGCTGAACAAGGTTACAGTGAAGAACCGTTATCCTTTGCCTCGCATTGATGATCTGTTTGACCAGCTTCAGGGCGCACAGGTGTTCTCTAAGATTGACTTGCGCTCGGGTTACCATCAGTTGAAGATTCGGGAGCCAGATATCCGAAAGACTGCTTTCAGGACTCGGTATGGTCATTACGAGTTCCTTGTTATGTCTTTTGGGCTGACTAATGCCCCGACAGCTTTTATGCATTTGATGCACAGTGTATTCAGGCCATATCTTGACTCGTTCGTGATTGTTTTAATTGATGATATTCTGGTGTATTCTCGGAGTCGGGAAGATCATGAGCAGCATCTGAGGACCGTGCTACAGACCTTGAGGGAGAAAAAGTTATATGCAAAGTTCTCAAAATGTGAGTTTTGGCTGAGTTCTGTGGCATTCTTAGGCCATGTGATTTCTAGCGAGGGTATTCAGGTGGATCCGAGGAAGGTAGAGGCCGTGCAGAGTTGGCCTATTTCCATGTGATTTCTCGCAGTTTCCTTGGCTTGGCAGGTTACTACCGTCGTTTTGTGGAGGGATTTTCATCGATTGCTGCCCCTATGACTAGATTGACCCAGAAGGGTGCCCCATTTCAGTGGACAGAGGAGTGCGAGGCGAGCTTTCAAAAGCTCAAGACAGCTTTGACTACAGCCCCTATCTTGATGTTGCCTACCGATTCGGGGTCTTATACAGATTATTGTAATGCCTCACGGGTTGGACTTGGAGCGGTGTTGATGCAGGACGGTAGGGTGATTGCCTACGCATCCAGAAAGTTGGAGGTGCATGAAAAGAACTACCCTATCCACGATCTTGAGTTAGCTGCTATTGTTCACGCTTTGAAGATCTGGCGCCATTATTTGTACGGGGTGCCTTGTGAGATCTATACTGACCATCGAAGTCAGAGGAGATGGTTAGAGTTGTTAAAGGATTATGATATTACTATTCTTTATGACCCGGGCAAGGCCAATATGGTAGCGGATGCCTTGAGTCGCCGGGCGGAGAGTTTGGGAAGCTTGGCATATTTACCAGCTTCAGAGAGGCCTATGGCGATGGATGTTCAGGCCTTAGCCAGCCAGTTCGTGAGATTGGATCTTTCGGAGCCCAGTCGGGTTCTAGCCTGTGTGGTTTCCCGATCTTCCCTATTTGACCGTATCAGGGAGCGGCAGTATGATGACCCTCATTTGCGTGTCCTTCAGGACAAGGTTCAGCGTGGTGATGCCAGAGATGTGACCATTGGAGATGACGGAGTATTGAGGATGCAGGGCCGGATTTGTGTGCCCAATGTTGATGGTCTTCGAGAGTTGATTCTAGCAGAGGCCCATAGCTCGCGGTATTTCATCCATCCGGGTGCCGCGAAGATGTATCAGGACCTGAGGCAGCACTACTGGTGGAGGCGGATGAAGAAGGATATAGTTGGTTATGTGTCTAGATGCCTCAACTGCCAGCAGGTGAAGTTCGAGCACCAGCGCTCGGGTGGGTTGCTCCAGCAGATAGAGATTCCGGAGTGGAAATGGGAGCGCATCACCATGGATTTTGTATCTGGACTTCCACGGACCTTGAAGAAGTTTGATTCCATTTGGGTTATTGTGGACCGGCTGACCAAGTCCGCTCATTTCATTCCTGTGTGTACCACTTATTCATCGGAGCGGTTGGCGGAGATTTATATCAGGGAGATCGTCCGTTTGCATGGTATTCCAGTTTCTATCATTTCAGACAGAGGTACTCAGTTTACATCGCGGTTCTGGAGAGCTGTGCAGCAGGAGTTAGGCACTCGGGTGAAGTTGAGCACAGCATTTCACCCCCAGACGGACGGACAGTCCGAGCGCACTATTCAGATTCTTGAGGACATGCTCCGTGCGTGCGTGATTGAGTTTGAAGGGTCTTGGGATCATTTTTTGCCATTGGCGGAGTTTGCTTATAACAACAATTATCAGTCCAGCATTCAGATGGCGCCGTATGAGGCTTTATATGGCAGGAGGTGTAGATCTCCGATGGGTTGGTTTGAGCCGGGTGAGGCCAGGCTATTGGGTACAGAGATGGTTCAGGATGCATTAGAGAAGGTCAAGGTGATTCAGGACAGACTCCGTACAGCCCAGTCTAGACAGAAGAGTTACGCGGACAGGAAGGTTCGTGATGTTTCATATATGGTTGGTGAGCGGGTTCTGCTTCAGGTCTCGCCTATGAAGGGCATCATGAGGTTTGGAAAGAAAGGGAAGCTGAGACCGAGGTTTATTGGCCCTTTTGAGATCTTGAGGCGAGTTGGGGAGGTTGCTTATGAGCTCGCCTTACCTCCCAGCTTGGCCGGAGTTTATCCGGTTTTTCATGTTTCGATGCTCCGGAGGTATCACGGTGATCCGTCACACGTGTTGGATTCCAGTTCAGTCCAGTTGGACAAGGATCTATCCTATGTTGAGGAGCCGGTGGCTATTTTGGACAGGCAGATCAGAAAGTTGAGGTCAAAGAACATCGCTTCAGTAAAGGTTCAGTGGCGAGGTCAGCCGGCCGAGGAGGCGACTTAGGAGACCGAGCAGGATATGCGCAGCCAGTACCCGCATCTTTTCACTACTTCAGGTATGATCTCTATGCTCGTTCGAGGACGAACGAATGTTTAAGTGTAGGAGGATGTAACGACCCGGCCGGTCGTTTTTGGAATTTACGCCCCGATCCCCCATTAACTGCTTCCCCTAAGTTCATTTCTGCTAGTGTGGTTTGCTGGGACGTTCGGTGTTGAGTTTTGGAAAGTTTTGGGACACTTAGTCCCTAAATGAGAGCTTAAGTGTTGAAAAATGGTTCGTAATCGGAACAGTATGAAGACGACCTCAGAATGGAAATTCGGTGGTTCCGTTAGCTCCGTTAGGTGATTTCGGGGTTGGGAGCGCGTTCGGAATGCATTTTGGAACCTCGTAGCTCATTTAGGCTTGAAATGCCGAAGTTTGAGTTTTTGAAGTTTCCAGTCCGATAGTGAATTTTTGATCCGAGGGTCGGAATGGAATTTCGGAAGTTTCTGTAGCACTGTAATGTCATTTGGGACGTGCGTGCAAAATTTCAGGTCAATCGGACGAGGTTTGGTTAGGTTTTTGATCGAAAGCGTGTTTTGTTGGAATTTGAAGTTCTTAGGCTTGAATCTTTGATTAATTCGTGTTTCCGGCGTTGTTTAGGGTGGTTTAAGGATTGGTACAAGTTTGAATGATGTTATGGGATATGTCCGTAGGTTTGGTTGAGGTCCCGGGGGCCTCGGATGTGTTTTGGATGCTCAACGGGGCATTTTTGTGTTGTTCAAAGTTGTAGATTTTGCTTCAGCTGTTGCAGACCATTTTCCTTCTCTGCGATCGCATCATTTCTTCCGCGATCGCATAGTGTAAATTCGGAGGGCGATATTTTTGTTCTACGTGATCGCATCATATGGTTCGCGATTGCAGAAGCCAGCTTCCCCCTTCTTCGCGTTCGCATAGTAGAACTTAGGAGCTGGTGCCTCATTGCTATTTCCTCTTCGCGATCGCGTGGCCCAGTTCGTGATCGCATAGATCTGTTTCCTTCTCCTCTGCGATCGCATGGCTTGGGATGCGACCGCATAGACCATTTTCAGGAGCCTTTTAACTTTACTCTTCGCGATCGCAGCCTAATTCCTGCGATCGCATTGAACAAATACCTGGGCAGTTATAAACAATTCAAAACCGAGGGTTAGCCATTTTTATCAATACTCAAGGTTTGGAGCTCGGATTTGGGAGCAATTTCAAGGGTTTTTCAAGGGCAATCACCGGGTAACGATTCTCTACTCTCCTATGACTAATACCCATTAATCTAATCGCAAATTCACCCTTTAATTTCGTGTTTTGAATGGGAAGTGGGTAAACTTCTTAGACCTAACTATGGGGTTTTGTGGGGTCATTTGACCTCCGATTTGGAAGATTTTTATATGGTTAGACTCGTGAGAGTACGAGGGTTCTGAAACGTAAAAATTATTCGATTCCGAGACAATGGCTGGAGGGGCATTTTGGTCATTTTACCTATTTTCGCGCCCTAGCTCTAAATTTAATAGTGGAATCAGTTGTTTGCAATATTATTTACGATATGTAATTGAATTGAATAGATTTGGGCCATTTGGAGTCGGATACTCGTGGCAAAGGCGTGGTTTCTATTGATATTGAGCCGGTTCGAGGTAAGTGGCTTGTCTAACCTTGTGTGGGGGACCTTTCCCCTTAGGATTTGTTATTTGTTGATTTGAGTGCCTTGTACACGAGGTGACGGGCGTGTACTTGAGCCAATTGTTGGAAAACCCGGTTTTTCTTAAGATATTGAGATTGAGTTCCTTCCATATTTGCTTTATTATACTTGCAATTATAACATGTGCTAGATTAGGAAAGCATGATTAGTTGATTTAACTTGCCTAATTGCTTAAGTTGCCTTAACTGTACTACGTGAAGCATGCTAGACCGGTACTACCTGTTGCTTGTCTTTCGTACTTCGTTTCCATGTACCTTCTGATTGTGTGGGACTACGGATGTGGGATTCCGGTAGCTCCCCCCTTGTTTGTTTACTTTGGGACTACGGGTTCGATTCCCGGTAGATCCCCCCCAGCACTTTTACTTTGGGACTGCGGGTTAGATTCCCGATAGATCCCCCTGCACATTGATAGTTGGACTACGGGACGGCATCCCGGGAGATCCTTCAGATATACACTTATGATGGGCTACGGGACGGTATCCCGGGAGATCCACTGGACCGTTGAGAAAAGGACTACAGGACGGTATCCTGGGAGATCCTCATTGTTACCATTGGTGTTGAGCTGTACTTATTCTGTGGTTGTTCCGTTCTTGTGTATTTGCTATTGCCTTGTTTAACCTCTTTTATTACACTGCTGTATTTATTATTTCTGTCAGATTATCATCCTATTAATTATTGTTATTACTATATTTTGTCTCAGTATGGCCCATACCTTCCTCGTCACTACCCGACCGAGGTTAGGCTTGGCACTTACTGAGTACCGCTGTGGTGTACTCATGCCCTTCCTGCACATGTTTTTTTTCATGTGCAGATCATCCAGGTACCTCTACTCAGGCGCCCTATCAGTGAGGCGGGAGGACTACGGAGACTTCGAGGTAGATCTGCTGCGTCCGCAGACCGACGAGTCTCCCTCTTATTCTATCTTTAGTACCTAGTTTTTCCTTTCTTTCAGTTGTTAGAAATTCTGGAGTTGGGAACCTTTACTATACACTTCTGTAGCCTGTGTTGTCCGTGAGTTTTCGGGTTTTGGGAATTGTTTTAGACTTGTGATATTGAGTTGTACTTGCCAAGCGGCAATCAGTACAGTTTTTTTTTAGATATTTGATTTGATTTTTCTCTATTTTTCTGCAATTAATATACTTCCGCAAATGTTAGGCTTACCTGGTCATGGGGACCAGGTGCCGTCATGACATGTTCACGGTTGGTGAACTAGGGTCGTGACGAGTTGGTATCAGAGTTCTAGGTTCATAGGAGTCACGGAACACAGGCTGATTTATTAGAGGCTGATCGGTACGGGGACGTCTGTATTTATCTACGAGAGGCTATGTAACTGTTTAGGAAAAATCTTCACTTCATTTGGATTCCTTGTAGTGCGATATTTTTGACATCAATTCTAAACTTCTGTCTTCTATTCTCTCACAGATGGTGAGGACACTCACTACTCGAGATGATCAGGCACCTGCGCCCCCTGCTGTCGCCGCCAGAGGCCGGGGCCGGGGTAGAGGTCGAGGACGCGCACGTGGTGCAGGCAGAGCACCTGCGCGAGCTGCCGCCGAGGTACCACCAGCAGATCCAGCCGGAGCCCAGGCACCTGGCACACCTACTACTGCCACTACTACTCCAGCGCTCCAGGAGACTTTGGCTCAGTTCATGAGCATGTACACCACCTTGGCTGAGGCGGGGTTGCTTCCCCTTGCTGCAGCCACGTCCCAGGCTGGGGGAGGAGCACAGACTCCCGCCGTCCGCACTCCTGAGCAGCGAGTGCAGGTTGAGCAGGTTCCCGAGATTATTCCCCCACCGCCTGCAGCACCAGTTCAGCCCGAGGATGGGTCAGCTGCTTCAGAGGACGAGCAGCGGAGACTTGAGAGGTTTAAGAAATATGATCCCCAGTGTTCAGTGGCTTAGCATCGGATGATGCCTTGGGATTTTTGGAGGAGTGTCATCGCATTCTTCGTACTATGGGCATAGTGGAGTCCAGCGGGGTCTCTTTCACTGCTTTTCAGCTTCGGGGAGCCGCCTATGATTGGTGGCGTACTTATGAGTTAGACAGTCCAGTCGAGGCTGCTTCACTGACTTGGACCCAGTTCTCGGACATGTTTATGAGAGAGTTTGTGGTATAAACGACCCTTCCGTCGCGTTCGGCTATAGCAAGAGCCCCCGAATCTAGAGCTGCTTGTCGTTCCAACCCAGTTCCAACATGCATTTCTCGGAGCGAGAAAGAGGAACTGCTTGACGTTGCATATTGAACTCATTAAAGC